>NW_027069835.1:608714-697256 GCF_002906115.3 Quercus suber
TCTAAGGGCATCACAGACCTGTTATTGCCTCAAACTTCCTTGGCCTAAGCGGCCATAGTCCCTCTAAGAAGCTAGCCGCGGAAGGTCACCTCCGCATAGCTAGTTAGCAGGCTGAGGTCTCGTTCGTTAACGGAATTAACCAGACAAATCACTCCACCAACTAAGAACGGCCATGCATATGTCAAAAAGTTCTCCAAGTTTCAAAACACCCTAATTCAAATTTTGATTATCTTGTCATCTATTATTGTTGTTAAATTACCAAAACTACGTCATTTTGTCATTAATTAAAATTAAAACTAAAATTTTAGTATTTATTTCCTAAAAATCATTAATTAAAAAAATCTAGAAATTAAAAAGAAAAGACAATTCGATAAACCCAAAATCCCTGTAAAATCAAAATCCCCAAACCTCAGAGAAAGTGAACAAAACAAACCAAAGTAAAACAAGAAACAAAGTTTTTACTTTTTAGAGAAGAAACTAAGGATGGCTTCATCGGCAACACTCAACAGAGAAGAAGAAGGTCTAGAATGCAACTCAGAAAGTTTTTTTTTTTTTTTAAATATTCAGAAGCATTTTCCCTCCATCCGTACATGGGAGATTGAGGTTTGAAATAAATTTTTTTGTATGTTGATTTCCGTTTTGCTTCATTAAGAATTTAAGATAGAGATTTATTTTTTTTCTTTTTTTTGAGATAGAGATAGAAAGTGATTTTAGCTTTTACATGTGGACATCGTTCGTTAACAATGGTGTATGAGTAAATTCATTCAAATTCACCTTTTTCATCCCTCTACTTTTTCACTACCAATCAAACAAAAAATGAGAGAAAATAAAATATTTTCTATTTTCTCACTTTTCTATTCTCCCATTATTTTTTATTCTCTTACTTTTCTACCATTCCAACCAAATGAACCTTAGAGTGTGTTTGAGATTTGCTTATTTGCTTCAGTTTATTTAAGTTTTTAGCTTCTTTTTGGTAGTATTCATGGGTTCTATTGTACTTTTTAGTACTATTCATAAGTTTCATTGTACTATTCAGCTAACTTTTAACCTTTTTTTTTCCCTATACTTTCAGTAAAAAGTTTTGAGTTTCACCTAAATAAGTTGTCCCTAAACGGATCCTTAGTGTGAAATTGGATAGCAAACGCGACTAGCGTTTGCGTTTTTCCCTAGGTCCCATGCACTGTTCACGGGACCCGCAAGTACAGGAAAACGCAAATGTAACTTTAAAATTGGGTTTCACGGGCACTATTCATAGGTTAAAAATTATTTTGTTACGGTGTTTTCAGCAATAAGTTTTCAGTAATAAGGGTATCTAAACAGACCCTTATCACACACATGTAATGAAAAGATTTTTTTTTCTTTGACAAAAAATTATTTTGTTATCTATTGTTTAATATTTGGGGCCTAATTAATATCTTTACAAGTAAAAAGACCTATTTGTTAAGATTTAGGGTCATATTTATTTATTTGTGGCCTTTTTTCATTTGGGGGTTTTGTTTTTCTTTGATAAAAAAAAATTACCTTTTATTTATTGAATAATATTTATGGCCTAATTAATATTTTCACTAGTAAATACATACTTTTAGGGAAAAATGTCTTGATACCCCTTGAATTTTAAGGTAGTGGTCAAAACACCTCCTAAACTTTTATTTTAGCCAATTTAGAGCATTCACATCCAAATTTGTAAACAATATCTCATTTTACCATCTCAAAAGCTAATTTATTGGTTATACAATTCCATTTTACAATACACCTAACATCCCAATTTTTATTTTACCATACAACACATTAAAATAATATATCTACACAATGAAATAACATAATCCAAAACCCATATAAAAAACAAAAACCCAAAACCCAAATCACCTCTGCAACCACCTACTACCACCACCACCACAAAGAACATACTCAAACTGATTTTTATATCCAAAACTTAGTACCCAAACTAATTTTTATTAGTTGAAAACCAAAGTCATCTTCAAGCACTCATAGAAGCTTCCTCTAAGTATACCCATCCACAATGTCGTTTTCTTGAAACCTCAACCACAAACTCATGGTCATCAAACCCAAAAACCCATAGATTAGCAAAACCTAGAAACCCATAGAAAAAACAAAACCCAGAAATCTCAGCCACCGAAACCCATGGCCATGTCATCACCATCACCACAGCAACCCCCCCACCTTCACCACCATGTACCCACATATGACCAATAATAAAAACCCCACCCCCCCCCAAGCACGGAGCCTGCCAAGCCATGCAACACTGCCACCACTCACATGCTATCACGTACGCTAGACCGCAACACCACCAAACGTACCCCACAACGACAGACCGCAAGGCCTGCCGTGCATGAGGAAGCATCGAGTGGCGCCGAGTCCACACCGCTGGCATGCGGCAGCCAAGGCCAAGGCATAAAAACCTCCTTTGGCCTGTGTTATTCTTTCTTATTTTCCACTTGAAATGGCATATTTTTCTATCATTAGAATTACATGGTAGTAATTATATATATATATATATATATATTCATTGATTAGCTTTAATATCCTTAGGATTTATACACTATGGCTTTTTACAATAATCAAAAACTTCACAAGTCTTCATCAAATATAATGAGTTGATTGGCTGTTCCTCATCGACCATGAATTTCTCCCTTCTTAAATTCTGACCACTTGTAAACAGAAACAGATGACAGAACAACACAACAGAATGGACTCTACTAATTCTTTCCTTTCTTTTCCTTCCCAAAAGATTGATTTTATCCTTTCTACTCCTTTAATATAAAACTCACAACTCAGCAATGTAAGTAGCCTAATCAATGGCACGTTCCCCTTTGGAGAGGAAAAGGTTGAATCTTTCTCCAATGCTCTAGTTAATCAATGGAGGCCAATTTCAAAATTCTAGGGGAAAAGGGATATATCAGGATCAGCTCCTTCTATTTGAACCAAAGTCGGATTTTTTTTTTCCTGAGTTCTGAATTTCTTCTAAAGAACAATAGAGAAAGAAAGATTGATCTTCATTTTTTCCTTGCACAATTTTTTTCCCAATGCAACAATATTTTCAACAAGGGCTCTCCAGATTTCCCGACATTGATGGACATATAAACAAGAAATTAGTAGAAAACATGGGACTTGTTTACGATAGTATTGAACTAGGTAACACATTTCTTTAGTACCTTTTGTTTTCCCCCAACTGCAAGCTTCTTCTTCTTTTTTGAGTTTTGAATAACTTCTTCTAGAGAACATTGGAGAAAGAAAGCTTTGGTGTCCATTTTTTCCTTGCGAAATTTTTTTCCCATTGAAACAATATTTTCTGCAGGGGCTCTCCAGTTTTCCTGACACTATTGGACATAAAAACAAGAAATTAGTAGGAAACAAGGGACTTGTTTACGATAGAATTGAACTAGGTAACACATTTCTTTAGTCCCTTTTTTTGTTTTCCCCAAACTGCAAGCTATTTTTATTTTATTTTGCTTTTATGAGGGATTCAATTTTAAGACCTTTAAACAGCCAACCTGTTTAACTAGCAAAACAACTACAGTGAGAAAAATTAAATTACTGACAACCATAGCAATATTCTGATATGAACAAAAGACTGATGCTCCAGAAGGTAGTGTTTGAAATCCCAAGTATCACTCTCCTAAAAATAAAGCTATTTTCAAAAAGGTAGGAGTGTTAGCACCAAGCTATGGTCCTCTAACATCATTCTAGGAAACGTAAGTTTGAGAATTTCAATAAAAAGAAGAAGATTGTGTAGATTATGGAACTTGTAATGTTGCATGCCAAATTAAATAACTTGTCCCATTTATCCCCATTGAGTAGAAATGTACATTATCAGCCATCATCCAAGCATCATATAGGTGAAAAAGTCAAGCAAATTGATTTCCTCCCCTTTTTTAAGTCAACTATATTGTTTATAGTATATCATAAGACAAGGATGAAATAAAAATGGATAGAAACACCATACCTTATAATTATGTATGGAATACCAGAGTCAGCCAGATATTGCTCAGCCTTTCTATTTCATGCCTGTAATATGGTAAACGAGATAAAGCATTTGGCCCAGCATTTTGTTTTTATTAATTATAATATTAGCAAAGAACTGATAACCAAAGAAAGAAAAGAAAAAACAAATAAGCAAAGAAGTCATTGATGTTAAAAAATAAAGGAGTCACAAACAAAGAATAACTTAGTGAAGTAAGCGCAAAAAAATAAGTAAAATAACTTAGGTGAGTATAAATACCTTGAAACAAAAAAATTACATAAACAATACATAACATCCAAAAATAAGCGCAAATGCAGTAATGACCTGTTCAGGATAATCTCCATATTCGAAATAGAACTCAAGCCTTGCAAGTTCCACCTTTGCTTGGATCAAGATCAAGTTTCATCTTCAGCACAGCACTTAGAATGTAGGAACTATGCGACTAGCATCACACATGTCAATCTCTTTATGGCTTTATGCACTTCAATCAACAACCCAACAAAGTAAATCATCTTGTCAAGTCATAATATCTAGAAAGACCATCTTTATAAATTAGAGGGAAAAAAATTAGGAGGTAATCAACACTTACATTTTGAAAATTGCAGAGGCCAAAAGCATTCAACATGAATTAATTATAAGACCCAAGCTTTTTCTAGGCTTTAATTGCTTCTTTAGGTCTACTCTAACATTTCTTCTCATTGGAGGAGAAGAAAGAGCCAGAGGACAAACAATGGAATTGATGTTTGTATAAATATTTGAGAGCAATTATTAAACTTATACCAAAAAGAATTGATGTTTGATCAATTTTGGGCAACCCCTTGACTCATCTTTGTAGTTTGCTTCTAAAATTCTGCATATGGAATTGCATATAAATTGCAAAATCATCGGCATTGAAGAAGATAAACAGTAAAAAAGTAGTTCAATGATTGCTGAAAAAAGAAATGTAGAAAAGACATACCTAGTGGAAGCATATCAGTAGTTAAACCCGAAATTTGTTGGAATATTTTGGGACGAGAAACTTTAGGCTTGCTAATACAATGTTACTCCAATATCAGCAAGTCCCGCAGCAACAGCTCGTTTGCCAAGGCTGAATTTTGACTTTACCATTTATATCATCTATCCACCTAGGATAATTGTAATATTTTGGGACGTGGGCAATCTTTGTCCAATCCTCTCCAATTTCCTTCTTGCATCTTTGCACCAAGCGGGGACATTCATAGATCCTCAGGGACTGTAACGAGGTGAGGCGATGCATCCCTTCGGGAAGGGATGTCAAATTAGGGCAATACCCAATTATAAGGTCTTGAAGTGATGTGAGGTTGCCGATCCATTCTGGTAAAGTCATCAAGCTGAGACATCCGACAATCGAGAGTTTTTGGAGAATAGTAACGGATTGAAGATATGCAGGAAGAGACTCGAGTTTAAAAATTTTTGTGAAAGACAGAGACTAAAGGCACTTAACATGTTGAAATTTTGTACCATCATCGTCCGCATCACTAAATAGATCAACTTCCTCGCAATCCCCAATGGTTAACTCCTTAAGAGAGGTGAGATGTCTCAGAATTTGAGACAGAGATGTAGAGCACCTCGAAATAGTTAATACCTCGAGAGAAGTTAGGTTTTGAAGCCACTCCTCTGGCAGGGGCTCTTTGTCTGGCATCTTCTCCAACTTCAGTCTCCTTAATTTGGAGAGAGGAGGGATGGAGGAGGGAAGTGAAGAAGCGCCTGCCGTATTCATCTTCATCGCCATTGTTTGTTGCAATGCCTTCCAGCTAACCCTTTCCAAATGAAGCTGTTCTTCGAGATATGGAAACAGCAGCATTGAAGTCAACTTACTACAATCATCTATAGTCAAGTCAGAGAGACAGGGAAAGGGAGGCAGTGATATGTGTTGGTGATATTGATGACTCCATGATGATGCGGATGTCATTATTGTTGCATTGCCATTACCAACAATATCCCTCTTCCACCATCCCTGTATATAAGGACAATTTCGTAGCTTAAGTGACTCTAGGGATGGGAAAAATGTTGTCAATGATGAAGCACAGACTTCATAGGTGATATCCAAGTCTGATATGTACTCTAGACTATGCATTCCCCCAAGAGACATCTTTCGAAGAGATGGCAATTGATACAATGGTGGCAAATGTTGGCATTCATTGCAACCGTGTATATATAATTCAGTAAGATTTGTTAGCGAAGAAAGCCAATTTGAAAATCTCACACCCCCGTACCCTCCTACAGACAAATATTTTAAATTTTGGGGTGGTTGTAGGCCATCTAACAAATTTTCGTCATAACCAACGTTGATAACATAATCATGCCTATAATTCCATGTTAATGACAAGTCACTGAGATGCTGCTTCTCCTTCAAGTTTACAGCCTTTGTTTCTGAGATAGCATCTTTCACCAATCCCAAAATTTTAATCTCTAAACTTCCTCTCAAATCATTTAGCTTGTTCAATTCTGCTAGTCCACCACAGTGCTTAGAAGAACCTATGGGGTCCTTACTAACAACAAATAAGGATAATGTTTGAAGAGAAGTCAACTGCCCAAATCCATATGGCATATGAGTCAAATTGGAAAATGAATCTATATCAAGATGCTTAATGCTAACCAATTTTTGAATGTCTATTGGTAACTCCTTTAGTTTCAAACAAAATTTGAGTTTCAATGTGTGCAGATTCACCAATCTCGTAATAGAACTAGGGAGAACCTCAATATCATTATAGGAAAGGTCAAGGTACTTTAGATGCTTCAACTTACCTATGATATTTGGCAACGTCTTAATTTTTAAGCCTTGTAGATCTAATGCACGGATATATCTAAAAGCATAAATAAGTTTTCTGAGAGTTGATTCTTCCACTTCCACTTCCACTTGATAGTTCAATTTATGGGATGTCAAAATGAATGTTCGTATCTTGTTTGCTTTAACCAACAAGTTTAAATTCTCTCCAAAGAATGAACCATTGTAAAATGGGAATGATATATGACGAACTTTTTCGTTGACATGTTTTGCATTAGAATTAACTAGTGTACACTCAATACTTGAAATCGGCTGTGCAAGATCGTGGATTAAGTCATGCATTTTAAAGTTCATGAACATGCCTTTGTCTTCTTCTACTACTTGGAAGAAGGACCTCCACAATAGATCCTCGAAGTACTCATTGGCAATATCCTCTAATCGTGAGTTCTCTTCTTGTGATTGGATAAATCCTTGTGCTATCCATAATTGTATCAATGTCAACTTCTCAATCAAATAATCTTTGAGAAACAATGAACAATATACGAAACAACACTTTAAATGTGGTGGGAGATGATCGTAACTCAATTTTAAAACAGGAAAAATATCATCCTTTATTACATTTTTGAGTTCATTATCCTTAATATATGACCATTCAGATTCTGTTTTTTTTTAGTATAATACTCTTCCTATTGCCTTTATAGCAAGAGGCACACCACAACATTTTTCTACAATGTCTCTTCCAATTGCTTCAAAGTTAGGATTGATAGTATCTTGCTTTTTTTCAAATGCCATTTGTTTCAATAAAGACAAAGATTGATCGTTTGACAAACCTTTTAAAAAATACCGCGACTCGATTGTGCTGGTAATATCTGCAACCAAATTGTTCCGTGTAGTAATCACCACCTTACTTCCCTTTGAGCCATCCAACAAAAGTGTTTTCAAATTACACCATATTTCTTTGTCCTCATTCCAAACATCATCCAACACAAGTAAGTACTTCTTTTGGCTGAGCTTTTTACGAAGTTTTTTTTGTAATTGATCCATTTCAAGGTTTTGAGGTTTTTCATCGGTTGCGGAAGCAAGTATCTTTTCAACAATGGTTTTCACATCAAAGTCATGATCAGAGACACACACCCACATCTGCAACTCAAAATAAGCCTTGACCTTCTCATCATTGTATATATATTGAACAAGTGTGGTCTTCCCTAGCCCCCGAATTCCTACTATGGATATGAACGAAACGTTCTCCTCCGCATCAAAGTCCAACAATTGACCTATGATGGCCTTCTTATCCTCCTCCCTCCCGATAACGTCTTCTTCACGTACAAATGAGTGAGTCTGGTCCCTCTTCCTAGTCACAACTGCTGTCCCTAAAGGACGCTCTACCAACTGGAAATTGTTCCTATCCTCTGCTATATCATTAAGCCTCTCCCTCATAGCCTTTATTTTGCGAGCCATCTTAAAACCAAAAGCATGTTGATTTGAGCTAGAAAAGAAAACGCGTACCTTCTTGGTCATTTTATTACCACCCATCACATTTTGCCGCAACACATGAGTGGAGAACTCGCTCAACAAGTCATCTGCATCAAAAACTGCATCTCTGAGCTTCATAGATTCACAAATTACGAGCATAATGATTCTGGTTGTAGATTTTAGTTTTCCTATTAAAACGTGGGTGATTATTATTTTATGATAATTATTTTATATTATCTTATCAAGATTCAACACATTAATAATTATTTTTTAGAAAAATTATTATTGCACACGTTTGCATAAAATTGTAATATGCATTTCTTTAGTTTATAATGTAGATCTTACATGGATAATATATTGTCCTATTTTTTAATATAGACAGGTGCATCATCTGTATGTGTCATCTTCCAATCATGAACCCCTTGGCTAGTTTCAAATGACAAGAAAAAGGTTCTATAGAGGGGGAAAAAAAATAGCCTTTCACTTTGAATCCATTTGGATGAAGGATGAGCATTGTGGAGATATTGTTAAGCATTGATAAGGCACCAATGGACAAGACTCTCCTTAAAATTCATAACTGCACCAATTGATTTGTCTCTCAGAATAAATAAAAAAATCTTTTGGAAATATAAGGAAGATGTTGGAACGGAAAAGAATCGAATTAGCTAACAGCTTCATTTTAGTCAAAATCTCAAATCTGACAATTGAAATTAAATTAAATAAATCAACTTAACACAAATCAATTATATAATAATAATAATAATAATAATAAAACCCAATTTCTTTGATTTTTTTTTCAGTAAATAAAGAATAGATAAACTAAATAAAATATCGAAGATGGAGACTAACACCCAATAAATTAAAAAAAAAAAAAAAAAGTAATACTACTTTTGAAAGTAGAGTGCGAATAAGGGAATAAAACAAAATCTTTAACCTATGTTCTCATCAAATAGCCAAGGTATTAGTGCAATTATTCACTTCCCTAAACACATGCATGCTTGACTTTTGTGTGAGTGATCCTCCACAAGAGCCACTTGCAATCATCTCAAACTAGCATTAACATTAAAGTTTAAATGCATTAGTGAGAAAGAAAACCACAACAAAGGGATCCAAATCCAATTCAACAATCAAATCATTAAAACCCATAAATGACATGAGAATGAGTTCATCTTACCATTTAACAATGGTAGGTTTCAAAGTGTGGGGCTTATGGTCAAAGCCCAAAACCAAGAACAACTCAAAAGCCCCATAAAAACACTTCCACAAAGCAAAGAACTCGTTCCTAATTTCCTTTAGTATAAACTCACAGAAAACCAACATATTTCTTTCCAACCATAATGACCATAGTCCAAATGAAAATAAGATTATCTAAGGCAAACCATGCTTGTGAAATACAACTATAGACTGTAGAGTTACAATTGGCTTGTAAGTAAGGAGAGGTCAACTGAAAAAGGAAATGCATTAACTAGAGATCCTCAGCAAGATTATCTAAGGCAAACCATGCTTGTGAAATACAACTATAGACTGTAGAGTTACAATTGGCTTGTAAGTAAGGAGAGGTCAACTGAAAAAGGAAATGCATTAACTAGAGATCCTCAGCAAGATTATCTAAGGCAAACCATGCTTGTGAAATACAACTATAGACTGTAGAGTTACAATTGGCTTGTAAGTAAGGAGAGGTCAACTGAAAAAGGAAATGCATTAACTAGAGATCCTCAGCAAGATTATCTAAGGCAAACCATGCTTGTGAAATACAACTATAGACTGTAGAGTTACAATTGGCTTGTAAGTAAGGAGAGGTCAACTGAAAAAGGAAATGCATTAACTAGAGATCCTCAGCAAGATTATCTAAGGCAAACCATGCTTGTGAAATACAACTATAGACTGTAGAGTTACAATTGGCTTGTAAGTAAGGAGAGGTCAACTGAAAAAGGAAATGCATTAACTAGAGATCCTCAGCAAGATTATCTAAGGCAAACCATGCTTGTGAAATACAACTATAGACTGTAGAGTTACAATTGGCTTGTAAGTAAGGAGAGGTCAACTGAAAAAGGAAATGCATTAACTAGAGATCCTCAGCAAGATTATCTAAGGCAAACCATGCTTGTGAAATACAACTATAGACTGTAGAGTTACAATTGGCTTGTAAGTAAGGAGAGGTCAACTGAAAAAGGAAATGCATTAACTAGAGATCCTCAGCAAGATTATCTAAGGCAAACCATGCTTGTGAAATACAACTATAGACTGTAGAGTTACAATTGGCTTGTAAGTAAGGAGAGGTCAACTGAAAAAGGAAATGCATTAACTAGAGATCCTCAGCTGATTTCAAAACGAACATCTCCCTCTCTCTCTCTCTCTCTCTCTCTCTCTCTCTGAACAATGGGTTTAGAAAAGAAACAAACAATCAAACAAAACAACCACCACCGCACCATTGGCATAGGGCATAGGGGGAAACAATATCCAAGCATCTAAATGCTATGACTTCTATTACATAGCATATCAAATTCATGAAGAAAACAAAAGAAATGAAGAAGAACTTGTGCATAAAGAAGAACCTAACCACGAGAGATGTGAAGCAAGAAAGAAGAATAAAGAAGAAAAATGGCAGTAGCTTTATATTAGAATTTAGCTGATAGTTAGTGCAACAGCTTGTAGCTTAGCTATATGTAACTACAGCTTAGTGTTCACACGTAGTTTTGTTTTGTTATTTTTGTTTTGCATTCTGGCGTGTAAGTTAGTTAGGCTTTGTTTATATATTTTTGCACTATGTAATCTTATCCAGTTAATGAAATTGCCCAAATGGATCGAATTTGACCAATTGAATTTGACTGAACTGGACCGTAAAATATCAAAGTAAACTGAAATAGACCAAATGGAGGAAATAAGTAACAAAATTGGGACAGAGAAAAAATTTGGATGGACTAAAATCTTATTTTATTGAAATAAGAGTGTTGATGGAAAAATTATTAGGTCCACCTAGAAGATTGTGGAGGTGGTCTTCCCTATCCTCCTAACCAATAAAACGTAGTTATTCATGCAAATGTGACATCACCTGATGATTTTTTATTTTTTACACTGATTAGGAAGCTGATTCATACATTTGCGTAGATAAAATCATTTTATTGGTTGGAAGGACCAATAAAATGATAGGTTTGACTTATTTTTAGTATTTTTTTTTAATTGAAATCTCCTTTTATTTTAATGAAAAACTGTCACATCACCCACTATCACAAAACCAAGAACAACTCAAAAGCCCCATAAAAACACTTCCACAAAGCAAAGAACTCGTTCCTAATTTCCTTTAGTATAAACTCACAGAAAACCAACATATTTCTTTCCAACCATAATGACCATAGTCCAAATGAAAATAAGATTATCTAAGGCAAACCATGCTTGTGAAATACAACTATAGACTGTAGAGTTACAATTGGCTTGTAAGTAAGGAGAGGTCAACTGAAAAAGGAAATGCATTAACTAGAGATCCTCAGCTGATTTCAAAACGAACATCTCCCTCTCTCTCTCTCTCTCTCTCTCTCTCTCTCTGAACAATGGGTTTAGAAAAGAAACAAACAATCAAACAAAACAACCACCACCGCACCATTGGCATAGGGCATAGGGGGAAACAATATCCAAGCATCTAAATGCTATGACTTCTATTACATAGCATATCAAATTCATGAAGAAAACAAAAGAAATGAAGAAGAACTTGTGCATAAAGAAGAACCTAACCACGAGAGATGTGAAGCAAGAAAGAAGAATAAAGAAGAAAAATGGCAGTAGCTTTATATTAGAATTTAGCTGATAGTTAGTGCAACAGCTTGTAGCTTAGCTATATGTAACTACAGCTTAGTGTTCACACGTAGTTTTGTTTTGTTATTTTTGTTTTGCATTCTGGCGTGTAAGTTAGTTAGGCTTTGTTTATATATTTTTGCACTATGTAATCTTATCCAGTTAATGAAATTGCCCAAATGGATCGAATTTGACCAATTGAATTTGACTGAACTGGACCGTAAAATATCAAAGTAAACTGAAATAGACCAAATGGAGGAAATAAGTAACAAAATTGGGACAGAGAAAAAATTTGGATGGACTAAAATCTTATTTTATTGAAATAAGAGTGTTGATGGAAAAATTATTAGGTCCACCTAGAAGATTGTGGAGGTGGTCTTCCCTATCCTCCTAACCAATAAAACGTAGTTATTCATGCAAATGTGACATCACCTGATGATTTTTTATTTTTTACACTGATTAGGAAGCTGATTCATACATTTGCGTAGATAAAATCATTTTATTGGTTGGAAGGACCAATAAAATGATAGGTTTGACTTATTTTTAGTATTTTTTTTTAATTGAAATCTCCTTTTATTTTAATGAAAAACTGTCACATCACCCACTATCTAAATAAAAAGTGGAGATTAAAACTTACTACCACTTGCAATTGTTATTTAAAACAAAAAGAAATGTTCAGTAAAAAAAAAGTACTAAAAGTAAGCCAAACTCTAAAATGATTATCAACAAAATTTGGTATTTGAGCATCTAAAATAGCTTCTTTTTTTTTTTTTTGGGATGATTTTGTTGCATCTGTGGCCATTGTTTATTCTTTTTCCCACTTGTTTAATTTGGTATTTGAGGTTCAAAAATAGCATCTTTTTTGTGAATTTTGTTGTATTCGTGGCATTGTTTATTTATTTTTCCCACTAGCTCACTTTAGACGAGCCCTTGGTAATCCCATTACGATCACATATATGATTATGAGGTCCATTACCCACTAGGTTCAATTATTGGGGAACGATTAATGTCCTCATAGAGTTTTAATTGGCAAAATAAGAAACGAATTCTCTATGCTCTTTTAAAATGAGAATGATATTGATTATTAATTAAATGAGAACTATATATATATATATCTACACACACACACATATGGTAAATAAAAGAGAAGAATGCTCAGACTCTCCTTAAACTTTCAAGTAGTGGTCCCTCTCCCTTGTGTGTGTGTTTGTTTCTTAAAAAAAAAACTTTAATTTTTGGCTGATTTGCTTCTTCAACTTTAGACACCTGCCGAATCAATGCCTCTGTTATTCTTCTGTTAATAAACTAACGGTAAAACTCACGTGAGAGGCATGTTGGAATAAAAACCAAAGCTGAATAACCTGAACTGTTGAGAGAGAGAGAGAGAGAGAGAGAGAGAGAGAGGAGATGATCCAACCAAAAGTCCATAACCACGTTGGTGTCCTCTCTCCGGTGCCGGAGTTCCGCCATCGTCTCACTGGCTATTCACCACTGGTATACTTTTCTCTTTCCTTTTTTTTTTTTTTTTTTTTTTTGATTTTTTTAATTCCAAGGGTCTAGGCTCTAGGGGGATGACATCAATATGAACTTTGGAACTCAAAACACTTTACATATGGAGAGTCGGACAAACTGCTATGTGAATAATAACATGGGCCTTTCTAGATGGAAATGGGCTAAAACCCACACCCACCTCCACAATATAATATGAATAATTTTCAGATACTTTTTTTAGAAGCTCTATTTATACCCATAGGGTTATGTTTCACCAAAAGGCACGTATGGAGAGTTAAAATATTTCATAAAACCATTCACAAAGTTTGAAACCTCTTCAAACATTCAAAACAATTACCAGAAAATTTAGTTTCATGAGTTTTGATCAATCGAGAGTTCCTTTCAATCGATCGAATGCTCTTTTCGATCGATCAAACAGGAATCAAATAGCAATCGAATCATCCAGAGACTCCAGGATTATTTTCTTCATCATTTCGATCGATCGAGCAAAAGTTTCGATTGATTGAAAATCCTTTAGTTCGAATTTCAATTGTCAAGGAATGAAGACGTGGCATTATTATTATTGTATTAGTTACAAAACCATTATCTTCTTCTTCTTTTCCAATCCCAATCCATTCTTCCCACTTTTCAAAACCCCAAAACGTGAGAGATTTCAACTATGGGATATATGATGTCATCTTTGTTGTTTTTGTTTTTTGAGTCTATTCCAAAAGATTCAACTCCCACCTTTTTCAAACTATTCACTTCAAACATCTCTAGTGATTCAAGGAATGGCAACTTCCCCAAATGAGGCAAACGCACTAGCTTTGGACTCTCATAGATACAAAGTGTTTTCAATTTGGTCAAGGACATCATCCAATTAAGATAAACTGTGGTGCCCCCAGTAGTAGTGAATACTTAAAAGCTCCAAATCTAAATGTGGCTCAAACGCATTCAGAACTAATACATCATTCTCCATTCTTCTTATATCCATTGCCTCATCCTCTTCCGTGACAAAATTTAGATTCAAACCACAGAGGTGGATCTTTTTATTGATTTGTGCATTTTTTACCTCACTTACATCTACCACTTTCCCCAACCTAGTTATATCAAGATTCCCTTGAAGATGGTTCAAAGTTTTCAAGTCTCCAAGTTTACATACTTCATCACCCTTACTACCAACAGGGAAGTAAGTTAATGTTCTAAGAGAAGTTATTCACCCAATTCCTTTTGGAAACGATGTCATTTCATAAAAATCATTCAACAGAAGGTGTCTTAAATTTATTAGTCTACCCATCCCATGGGGTAATTTCAAAAGATTGATATAATTACGAACATTCAAACTTTGTAAATTACATAGATCACACATCGTTTCAGGCAATTCTTTTACATTAATACAAGATAACTTGAGATACCTTAAATGTATCAATTTTTCCACCTCATTTGGAAGTTTCTCAATAGATTCACCTTTCAAACATAATGTCCGTAGACATGTTAAATGGTGGAATAAAATAGGTGGGACAGTGTGAAAAGACAAAAAAAAAAAAATCAAATTAAGAAAACGTACATTTTTTCCATCATAAACAGACTCATGAATTATTTCTTTAACTCTTAATGACAATTGACGAGCCCTTTTAAAGTCTATCTTAACCTCTTCATCAACATCAATTGTGAAGCATTCATTTTCCGTCATTGATTGTGCAAAATCATGCACAATATCATGCATTTTGCACCTTACTATCCTACCATCAATCTCATCCTTCACAAACTCTTGGAAGAAAGAGTGTTTGGCTAAATTTTCAAAGTAGTCTTCTGCTATAATTTTCATATTTGCTTTTGAATCAATATATCCTTGTGCCATCCATAGGAGAACCAACTCATCTCTACGAAAGTAATGATCTTTGGGAAAGATAGCACAACAAGAGAAGCAATGTTTCACTGCTAGGGGCAGCTCATAATAACTTAATAACAATGGCACCAGAAGACCTTTTTTAAAATCTTGTATTTCCCATAAATTACTATCCAAAATATACTTCCATTGTTCTCTACTTCTCTTGTTGTGCATGAGACTTCCTAGTGTCTTTACAACAAGTGGCAAGCTTTTGCACTTATTTGCTAATTGTCTACCAAGGTCTTCTAGATCCTTATGTTGCTCTCTATCCTCATCAAAAAATGCTATTTTACTGAACATCAACCAAGAGTCATTGGAGGACAATACCCCCAAATTGATCATGTAGGAACTCTCCATCATTTCTGCAACACTATTCTCACGTGTGGTGATTAGAATTCTACTACCTTGGGCAACACATTTGAATGCATTTTTGAAAGGCTCCCACTTTGTGGAGTCTTTAATCCACACATCATTTAAAACAAGAAAGAGCTTCTTTCCCCCAATCAAGTCACAAATTCTATCCAATAGACTTTGCAATTCAATAATGTTGGGAGATTGACGTTCAACAGATTCAATGATTGCCTTGACAACTTGAGGATGATTACAGGCTAGTTGGGCAAGAGTTGATTTTCCAATACTGCCCATGCCCACTAAGGAGATGACACAAGGATTTCTTAACTCTTTTTCTTCACTACCCATGCCTAAGATATTGCTCAATAGTTCATCCCTATCCTTATTGCGACCAATAATATTGGACACATCCACAAAGGAAGTAATTATTGGTCTCTCAACTACTACTGCTACATGTTGCCTAGTCAAGTCAAATCCATAAGTCACTCTATCCTTGAGAATCTTTTCTAATATTTCATTCAGTTTTGTATCTTGTGACCATTCTCATGACGCAGACTGTTAGAGATATATTAGCCCATTAGCATAGGCTCAAGCCTAATTCTACTTCCTTGGCCTAAGCGGCCATAGTCCCTCTAAGAAGCTGGCCGCGGAGGGTCACCTCCGCATAGCTAGTTAGCAGGCTGATTAGCATAGGCCTAAGCCTAATTCTACTTTATGTGTAAGCCAAGTCTCCTACTTGTACTAGAAGTCCATTTGTCTAGGGTTTAGTCTACCATATATGAAAGTTCAAATAGTGTTAAAAACACTATGAACGTTTAAACCCCTAAACAACAAATTACCAATTCAAGCTTTATATCATACAATGTATGTGCGGAAAATGATAATAAGCTTATAACAGAATTGATAAACAATCTAAACCGTAAATAATCACAATCACAGCACTAATTAAATGGTAAAGATAAAGGGAAGAGAGATGCAAACATAAGGACAACACACAATGTGTTATCGAAGAGGAATCCGATGCCCTCAGCGTAAAACCTCTCTGCCGCCTTCTAAGCGGTCAATAATCCACTAGAAAATATAGTTGGGCTACATGAACAGCCATAAACCCTCTAAGCCTAATCTACCCAGGTACCTAAACCCTCCAAGCTTCTTGCTCCAACGAGGTTGCGCCGAACCTTTTTCTTTTCTAGCTTACCGGATTCCGCTATAAACCATAGCATCAACCAATAATCATTGGTCCTTTCCAAATTGCTTCCCTTAGTACCAAAAGAACCTTCTCACAGTCGTGGGTATGGTGAGAAAAGCATTTAGTCAAGAACCTCTTAAGGATGTATCAATGGAGAGGAAGAGAGTAGAAGAATTTGAAGAGTCTCTTAGGTAAAGATTGTGGATGAGGCAATCTTGTTTTCTCTAGGGTTTCTCTCAAAATTCTCTCTGGAAACTTTCTACATTTCGTGGGAATGAGGGGTATTTATACTAGGGTGATAATGGAATGCAAAGAGTCAGTTTTTCCCAAACAGGGTGTTCTAGCGACTTGACCTCGCGACTGGGTTGAGTCATGAGTTCAAGCCGCGAGCTAATGGCCTGGCCAACCTGGGACTTTTGTCTTATAGTGCAACAGCTGGCGCGACTCTTTAGCTTCTGGCATGCTTGGCACATGTGCAACTTTTGGCGACTTGCAAACCACGAGCCACTCGCAAGATCCAGTCATGAGTCCTTGTTTCTCTTTGCACAAACTTGAGCATTTCTTCATACTCTCTCACTCACTACCCTTACAAGATTCCCACCTAAATACAGGGTTACTAATTGCTAAAATACAAGCAAATTTGGCATGGAATAAAGCCAACAAGATGGTTGATTAAATTCAACCTTACAATCTTCTCCTTTGGTTATTCCGTAACAAAACCCTACAACAAACTCTAGACTTAACGCATGAGTTGGGAACAGTTGAAAAACTCACTCACACCTAACTCTAGAATCTGTGAAGCTCTTGAACCATAAGACCAAAACATCTCCTGAAACACAATAACATAATAAGTTCATTGTATGCAAAAAACTTGTAATGCATATGGAACAAGCACAATGCGATCAAGCAAAATGGAATAAAGTAATAAATCATGGCTTGACCAAACAAGCAATCACTGTAAGATAGTAACCACAATGCTCATTCACACTTGGAATGAACATCAGGACATTCAAGCTGATAAGCACAATGCAAATCACATGAATGACCAACACTCAACCAATGCACAGTACTTGAAGTATATGCATCTAGGAATAAAATCCTACAAGGGCGCAAGAGTGAGAGTACTTAAGGAAAATGCTTAACATTTAGCTTGAAGTACAACGCAACAAAGCATAAAGGCTGCATAAGCATGGTACAAACCATAAAAGCCTACAAACATGCATAGAAACAAACCCTAAAAGCTTACAAAAGTAACATGGGTACAAATCACAGTAAATAAACTACTTAATAACTTCTAAAATAAATAAATACTACAGCCAATTAACCACAATGTATCAAACACATAAACAATGCAAAACAATATCCAAATTATGAACATAAAATAAAGCTGAAAAATAAACTAGCTGATTATAAACTGCTCCCCCTCAAAAATAGCACTCCCCCTCAAGAGATGCTCCTAAAAAATTCTCCCCCTTTTTGACCGGAATGGCCAAAGGGTCACTGTTGGGTGTTGAAGCTGTCAAACTTGGCTGAGAGTATGTTGAGCTGATCTTGTATTGCTGCCATCCTGTCATTTTGTTCATTCTGAACTTCTCTGAGTCCATCAATCCTCTCCAGGATGATTTGGAGTGCATCTGGAGGTGCAGTTGATGAGGTTGAGGCTCTACTCCTCTTGCTTCTGCTTTTGGGTGTAACTGATTGTCCTGTAGCTTCTACTTCAGTTTTCATTGGATCCCCTTCTCCTTGGTCACCCTCCTCATCATCACCTGGATACAGACTTGTATCCTTGTGAGGGTTAACTTGTTTATGGCTGATAGAGGAGCCATGAGACTGATATCTTGAGGGATCTCAACACCTTTTAATCTGAAAAGTCTCATAAGAAGGCTGTGAAAGATCATCTTGGGCCTAGAAGTGGTTTTAATCTCATCCACTATAGTGTCAAAGATGTGAGAGCTGATGTCAATGAAGGTTTTCTCCTTAAGTTCCATAAGGAAGATGGCTCTAGCATTTGTCAGTGTAGTCATCGTCCTTATTGGATACAAGTTGTACATCATAATGGTGGTCAGACATCTCATGTCAGTAGGAAAATCAGTAGTGTCGAAACATTTGTTTTCTTTAACACCACCAATCCGAGCCTGGACAGTGTCTAAAGATAGCATTCTGTCTTTGTAGTTAATGAAGTCAGAGTCCTCTAATTCTTCAAGACCTAGCACCTCATCAATGTCATGTGCATCAATGGTGAATTCCTTTCTTCTCACCCAACAACTCAACTCCTCCTCCCTTATCATAGCATTTGCATAGAATTCTCTGATTAGAGGCTCACAGACAGGAGGTAGGTCATTCAACAATTTTTCCAAACCTCTACCCTCAAAACAACTTGGAATGAAGGTGTCCTTCAAATCCCTTAAATCAACAAATCTTTCCTGAATGATGGTTCCCTTCAAGAAAGAGTCCCTATATCTCTCAAAGTGTTGAACCGACCTAAATAGGTTAGGGTCCATTTTCAGCCTTTTATCAGATTTCTTAGCAGGAGTCTTCTTCTTTATAGGAGATGGGGTCATCTGTGAACAAGCAGAAGAGGCCACAAGAACAAAGCACAATAGATAAATACTCAAAATATTAGAACCAAATTAGAAACACATTGAGGAACAGAGATAAATATAACATGCTATAGTATAGAGAATTTAACACAAAAGACCCAAAACTCAAAGTGACATTGTGCACAAATACAACAAGATCACCAAAAGACCTTAAAAAATTAACATAAGAGAAGGTGTGCACCAAGCAATCTGTTGACCAAAATCATCAAGAAACCAGCTCTAACAATATCTAAACACTTAAGTATATGTCAACAAGACATTACAAAATGGGTATGATATGAAAACTGAGTCCAAAAACAACAAAGGAACACAATACATAATAAAAAAAATACCAAACATCAGATTGAAAAATGCAACAAAAACCCATTCAAACAAACCCAACAAAATATTTTCAACCCATATCTGAAATCCCTCAAATATCAAAACAACAGCACAACACATAGATTCAAGAAAAAAATGTTCAAAACATGAAGAATGAAGTGAAAAAGAGAAAACCCATACCTTTTTCTTGTTGATTGGAGTAGACATGATGCAAAAATGAAAGCTTTTTCAAGAGTGACACAGAGTGTTTAAGAGAGAGAAATAGGGAAGACAATGAACAGTCACTGAAAATCGAGGGAAAACTGAAAAGTTTTTGAAAAACTGTCCTTAAAGCGCAAAACACGCGATTTTCGCGACTGGATTAAGTCGCCAGTCAGTCGCCAGTTAAGCCACGAAACACATAGAAGTTAAGATTCCTGAAAAATTTTCTAAGTGTTTTTCGCGATTGAAAGTTCTACTCGCAAGACAATCGCCAGGGGAGCTGTGAAAATCTCTGTGTACCCCTCGCGATTGGACCTTCCACCCGCGAACAAGTCGCCACACTAAGCCGCAAAAATCATAAAAACTCAAATTTTGAAAAATTTTCTAAGTATTTTTTGTGACTGAGACCTTGACTTGCCAGAGAGCCACGAAAAATCTCGGAATGAGCTCGCGACTGGGGCATGCGACTGGACCAACCCGCGACTGAATTGTCAAAACAGGGCAACACTATTTTTGAAATTTTTGATATTTTTGTAAAAACAAAATACTTTCCAAAAAAAATAAGATAAAACACTCAAAAATCTTTTTGTGTTTGATCAACAAAGATTGAGCTTGTGAAAACACATTTAAACAAGTACAATCACACAAATGAGTATGGCATTCATTGAACATAGACTTGTGTATTGTGTGTGAATATCAAAGATGAGATAGTCCTTAGTCTAATGTGAAGTTTCAATGATCAATTCAAACAAGGCATACACAACTAGCACTAGATAATGTGACCCATCTCAATTATAGAAATATGCATATATGACCTCCCACATAAACTTAAGTGGATATCTTTGAAGTTTTTCATTTGGCTCCATATACATCATATAATTTGATCATTTTTGAATCAAAACATCTCATTATGGGATCGATGCCTGAAATTTTCAATATTTCAATTTGATAATTTAGCCTTT
This sequence comes from Quercus suber, assembly GCF_002906115.3. Taxonomy (NCBI): domain Eukaryota; kingdom Viridiplantae; phylum Streptophyta; class Magnoliopsida; order Fagales; family Fagaceae; genus Quercus; species Quercus suber. The sequence goes on from NW_027069835.1 coordinate 629,711, forward strand.
GACATTTTGGGCATCATAAATTTTATTTTGGTCGCTTTCCATTTTTCCTAGTCGAATACTAGTATATGCGACAAGTTTTTGCAGCTCAATATCTCTTTTCATTTGGAGATTTACATTTGGTGAGCTCTTTAATTAAAAGCAATAAAAATAAAGGTGGGAAGATATATAGGCACAAGTCTATGCATGTCTCAAGATCAACAAAACCATTAACTAATTATTCATGACAAGGTTGAAGATCTATTTACAATAATCACATAGATTTCAAGATTTTTCCCACAAAGATATGAGTGCATATAAGACAAGCTAAGCTCGTAGATGCACAAAGCCATTAGTACAAAGGTACAAGGCAAAACATGCTTTGAGACAAAGTTTAGCAAAATTGATCAAACCTTTTGGATTTTCTACTTTTTATGTGTTTTTGGATTTTTGACATGAAAGTAAAAAAAATTGATCAAAAACAATGTAACAACATTTTAAAACGAAACAAATAAACACACAACAATTCAAACAATCAGAAGCATAAAGCATACAACCAAACATATTCACAAAGCATAGGAAGAATGGATGCATGGGCATGTTATGATACTTATGCATGAGTACCCTTTGTCACCCACACGTCACGTGCGTTTAGGGTGATATCCTTGTTGGATTGAGTACGAAAGTTAGGATTGTCAAACCTCTTTGTGAAGCTTTCCAAGCAACTTGTAAAGGCACCAATCATTTTCATCATGTCCATCATTTTGGGATCACGGCTTTGACTTCTTGGTTGCTCACCACCCCAAGACCTCTTGTCATTTCTTCCTCATGATCGAGGAGCGCTTGCATTGTTTAACGCTCTTAGCTTATGACAGTTAAGTTTGGTACGTCCCTGCATTCTGCAAAATGACAAATATAATTCGTTCTAGGACCCCGTTGTGATCTTGGAAGTGATCTTCCTCTAGCTTCAAATCTGGCTGCTGATTGATTTCGGGATTTATTTAACACTCGTTGATCCACCACATTCTTCTTCTTTTTAGCCTTAATTTTAACAAGGATAGACTCTTCTACAATGGGCTCCTTTGCCTTCACAAACTTCACTTCTTTGGTGACATTGGCTGATGAGCTACTCACTTCGGTATATCCCAATTCGGACTTGTCTGAGTTTGATTTTTGATGAGCAAGCAATTCACTATGTTTCTTGGAAGAGACACGGTCTACCTTAGCATTTGCTTGAAGCACTTCATGCTCAAGGAATCGAATTTTTGAGTAAGCTTCTAACAACTCTCCATTCATTTTCTCCACTTCACATTTAGCCTCCATGTATTGCACTAGAAGAATTCTGTAATCTTCCTCAACCATCTTCATCTTCTTAATGGCTGCGTTAGCCACCCTAGCATATTCACTGGTATTCTCAAGGAGTGAATTGTAAGTCTCTTGCAGTCCCATTGCTTCTTCAACTTCCTCATCTTCAGACTCCTCAACTATTCCAATAGAATCAGAGTGCTCACCAAGCTCCTTCACAAGTGTACCCAAATCATCTGAGGATTCCACATGTGCAATGGTCATGAATGCAGAGTAATTTCCTTCTCCATCACAGCTATCCTTAGAATCAGAATTTGACGAATCCGAGTCACTTAGAGTAGTAGCATAGACCTTGCCCTTTGACTTCAAATAGTTAGGACATTCCTTTTTGAAGTGTCCATGTCCATTACACTCGAAGCATGTGATTCCTTGAGAAGATTGGGAATCTCTACCATCTTTCTTTCGGAATTCTTTCTTCTCCTTCCCTGAACTCTGAAATTTTCCTTTGTCACCAAATTTCCCACCGTTCTTGAGTTTCAAGAATTTCCAGAAGTTCTTTACAAGGTACGCCACATCTTTATCTACTGCATCCTCTTCCGAAGAGTCATGAGATACCACTCTCTCATCAATCGTTTTAAGAGCAAGATATTTGCTCTTCTTCTGTGTGGGCAGTGACAATTCATACGTCTGCAATGAACCGACCAGCTCTTGAACTTTAATGTCGTCAAGATCCTTGCTCTCTTCAATGGCCGTTACTTTGGCACGAAAACTTTCCGGCAGTGATCGAAGGATCTTCTTCACAATCTTAGAATCCTTCGGTCTTTTCTCCCAAATTAAATTTGCCAACGACTACCTCGTTTAACTTGCTATAAAAAGAGTCAAAGGACTCATCCTCGCTCATCTTGAGCTCTTCAAAGCGAGAGATCAACATCTGTAGTTTGGTCTCTTTCACTTTCTTTGTTCCTTCATAAGTAGTCTCCAGAATCTCCCATGCTTCCTTAGCAATATTAATATGTGAAATCCTGTAAAATTTTTCTGGAGAGACACCACAAAAAATAGCATTCAAGGCTTTACTATTAGCATTGGTCGTCGCAAGAGCTGCCTTATCTCAAGTGGATTTGGCAGTCTTCGGCTTTGTCCAACCCACTTCAACTGCATCCCACATAGCATCATCAATAGAACGCAAAAATACCCTCATTTGGACTTTCCAAAAAGCATAATTATTACCATAAAAAAATGGCGGCACATTTAGAGATTGAGACCTATCCATCTCAATGTGGGGTCAAGGATCGCACTAGGGTGTTTAAACCACAACAAGTGCACCCGCTCTGATACCAATTGAAAATTCAAATAGCGTTAAAAACACTATGAACGTTTAAACCCTTAAACAACAAATTACCAATTCAAGCTTTATATCATACAATGTATGTGCGGAAAATGATAACAAGCTTATAACAGAATTGATAAATAAGCTAAACCATAAATAATCACAATCATAGCAGTAATTAAATGGTAAAGATAAAGGGAAGAGAGATGCAAACACAAGGACAACACACGATGTGTTATCGAAGAGGAAACCGAAACCCTCGGCGTAAAACCTCTCTGCCACCCTCCAAGCGGTCAATAATCCAGTAGAAAATGTAGTTGGGATGCATGAACAGCAATAGACCCTCCAAGCCTAATCTACCCAGGTACCTAAGCCCTCAAAGCTTCTTGCTCCATCGAGGTTGCGCTAAACTTTTTTCTTTTCTAGCTTACAGGATTCCGCTATAAACCATAGTATCAACTAATAATCATTGGTCCCTTCCAAACTGCTTCTCTTAGCACCAAAAAAACCTTCTCACAGTCGTGGGTATGGTGAGAAAAAGATTTGGTTTAGAACCTCTCAAGGATGTATCAATGGAAAGGAAGAGAGTAGAAGAATTTGAAGAGTCTCTTAGGTAAAGATTGTGGATGAGGCAATCTTGTTTTCTCTAGGGTTTCTCTCAAAATTCTCTCTGGAAGCTCTCTACATTTCGTGGGAATGAGGGGTATTTATACTAGGGTGAGAATGGAATGCGAAGAATCAGTTTTTCCCAAACAGGGTGTTCTAGCAACTTGACCTCGCGACTGGGTTGAGTCGCGAGTTCAAGCCGCGAGCTAACGGCCTGGCCAGCCTGGGACTTTTGTCCTGTAGTGCAACAGCTGGCGCGACTCTTCAACTTCTGGCATGATTGGCACATGTGCAACTTCTGGCGACTTGCAAGCCGCGAGCCACCCGCGAGATCCAGTCGCGAGTCCCTGTTTCTTTACACAAACTTGAGCATTTCTTCATACTCTCTCACTCACTACCCTTACAAAATTCCCACCTAAATACAGGGTTACTAATTGCTAAAATACAAACAAATTTGGCACGGAATAAAGCCAACAAGATGGTTAATTAAATTCAACCTTAATTACAATATATACACATGTTATGATTCATTGTAACACAAGATTTGTACTACACTATAATATATTATTGATGTAGCCTTTTAGGGTTTCCTCCATGGATGTAGGCCGTTAGGCTGAACCACGTAACCCTCATGTGTTATTGTGTTTTATACTTTATGCTTTCACTTTCGCATTCATACTAGCATATTTAACATGGTGTATCAATGCTAATATTTAACATGGTATCAGAGCCACCTTCTTGTGGCCATGGTTTTCTGTCCTTGCGGTATGTTTAAGAGCAATCTTTTTCTTCCTTGGTGTTTTTTCGCCACGTTCATCTTCTTTGGCTTCCTACTACTACCATCAAAACTCTCTGGTATAGTCATGCCACCGTTAGAAGTCGCATCAACACTGCAACACCATTGCCTTCCTCAAATTACCGCCACAGAGCCAAACTTCATTCAAGAGATCTTCTCAACCTTATCAAATCTCAAGATTTCATCAAACTTCCATCTTGAATTTGAGAGGGGTGTTAGAGATATATTAGCCCATTAGTATAGGTCCAAGCCTAATTCTACTTTGTGTGCAAGCCAAGTCTCCTACTTGTACTAGAAGTCTATTTGTCTAGGGTTTAGTCTACTATATATACACATGTTATGATTCATTGTAACACAAAATTTGTACTACACTATAATATATAATTGATGTAGCACTTTAGGGTTTCTTCAATGAATGTAGGCCGTTAGGCTGAACCACGTAATCCTTGTGTATTATTGTGTTTTATATTTTATGCTTTCGCTTCTGCATCCATACTAGCATATTCAACATGGTGTATCAATACTAATATTTAACACAGACAAAGGTTAAAACAACATGATGGAGAGGAGAAGAATGAGCATACCTTCTTATGCTTCTTCTTCTTCAGGGCAGTTTTTATATCAGCTGCAGTTTCTTCTTCTTTTTGAATTTGTGACTTGATCCTTGCAATGTTCCAACTGTCCAACACGTCATCCATCATGTAGTACGCATCTTTGAGTTGATCAAACCAAAGCTTCATAGCTGCGTCCATCAATTGTCTTTCCTCAGCATTGTTGAGCATCACCTTGACGATTGCAAAACTGTCTTTAAGTTTTTGGACTTCATCGTCAACGCCAACAATCAACTTTATCTCTTGTTGAGCTTGTTGAGTAGCGATTGAACCCAACTGTTTTAAGAGGTCAGTAACTAGTCCCTCCATCATAACTGAAGAGGGATAATAGAAAAAACTGAAAGATGCCATTTTATGTTATCAGATATCAGTCAATCTGACAAATTCCTATGCAAATAGGGAAATGGTTTTTTTTTTTTTTGGGGTTCAAAAGTTAGGCATATTCCATTTTAATATATGAGATTAAGAATTGAAATACCCAGAAAAACAAATTCTTCTTAAAAATATTATAAGAATTTTTTTTTTCCATTTAAATCTGACTTGGCAATTTGTAAATGTCAAATTAATTTTTTATTATTATTTTAGTAGCCACGTAAGCATCTAATGTGCCAACAGTATAATCCGTTAGCCACGTAAGCATTTTTTGTATGGAGTTAACGGTAGGGACCAAATTAAATGTAAATTAAAAATAAAATGGACCAAATTGACTGTTACCAAAATGTATGAACTAAACTAAATATAAATCCAAAATGTAGAGACCAAGATAATGTTTTCGCCTTAAAAGTATGAGAGATGCTACGTCTACAATATTTTTACAATATTTTTACAACAAATTACAAGTGGTTAGTTGTTATTGGTTCAAATTTGAACTTAACACTAAGATTACTTTTTTGCTCCAACAATAACAACCAGTAACAACCTGCACTTAGGATTTGTTGTAAAAATATTGTAAAAATGTTGTAAACATATTATTTCTCTAAAAGTATAGTACTAACAGCTGTATTTATATACTATGTTATCCTATGCTTCCGTTGACTATTGCTAATAGAGTAGTTCTAACATAACATTGCTTTGAGGTTGGAAATATTTTATTTATTCAGCACATATTCGAAGGTTGTGTTGGCAATAATCCAATAAACAATGGGTAGTATAGTACTCTTCTCTGAGATGCAATTTTTTGAACGTGATATGGATGGTACCTCTTACCTCTTACCCGCTTAAATTAGGCAATTTTATGGGCAGAGTTTCTTTGGAACCATTGTTGATCTTATAAGCATGATGGGTCAGTCTGAAATCTAACTTCTGTTTTTTAGATAAACTCTGTAATCTAACTTGACTGACTCTCCTCATTGGTTTCCCTCAAATATTTAGAATTGTGTTGCTTTGCGGCAGACTCCTTCGGACATGAGGGTCAGTTTTGTGATCAATCTTAATCATATGTATATGTATATTTTGAATACTTCTAGAAACAAATATGGACAAATTATGAATTTTATATACATAGCATATATATCCCATTAACAATGAAGTTATGAACCACATGGTGTTCCTCCAAAAGTTATTCGTTGTTGTGTCCTTCACTAGATGACAAATATTTTAAAAGATGAGATATTTCATAAAGAACTTTTAAATAAAATTTTCAAAACAATAATGATTAAGTGAATTTTTTTAAGAATTGAAAGGGATAATTAAGATATTTGGATTGAACTCTGGAAGTTCTCAATAGAGTCATCAAGCTATTAAAATATTGCTCACTCTCATAGTGTGTTTATCTAGACCTGTATCTATACTATATACGATATACTATTAATAAGAGGATTTTTTATTTGAGTTTCAACATTTTATGTTCTAAAATATCATCACACAAATTTTAAACTCTCTAAAATACCCCTATCTTTTAGTTAAATAATTTTAAATTAAAAAACACACACTGGTTAAAAATAATAATTTAAGGACAAAATTTAGCTACAAAATTGGTTGTAGCGTTAAGGTTAAAACCTTACTCAATATCTTTTTATTAGAGGTGAATTTTGATAATTCTACCATTGGATTACATCTTCTTCTTATATCCTCCATGCTTGCAAAATTTTAAAAAAAAATTAAAGATCAATAGCTATGCCATCAATAAATTTTTTTAATTGTTAATTTTTATAGTTTAAAATTATGCATAAAATATAAGTTTATAGATCATATAGTAAATAATATCTGATTGAAACAAAATTTGACATGTGTATTAAGAGTGTAAAGAACATGCAATTCAACAGTTAAATTTTCAAAATACATAGTAATATTTATTTTATTGGGTTAGGTTGTAGCCTTAGCCTGCAACCAATTTTGTAGCTTTAAGTTATAACTAATTTTGTAGCTAAACTTTGTCCATAATTTAACCAGTATCTAAGTTTTAGGTTTTTTTTTTTTTTTTTTTTTTTTTTTAATCTTTTCCATTCAGCCTAAAACTTAGGATACTGTGGGGGAAAAGGGGGTCAAGCCCAAGTTAATGGGCCGAATGCCCACGAGAGGACTGTTTCACATTCGAAAAGAGGGATGCGGAGAAGACAAGGCCCAGAGTGGAGTGGAATCCTCTTGGTGAAGGATCATCGCTGTCCGAGGAGGATATCTCCAGTCCGAGGAGGACATCTCCTGTCCGAAGATGTTTTGCTCTGATATGATATCGGAGACTAATTGAGTAGGGGAAGAGCCTGAATGACTGTCCGAGGACTCCACCTGATCAAGATAAGCTCAAAACGTATTCAGGAACGATAAGGATGGGGAAATATCTGAGGGAAAGGCTGCTGCCACCGTATTCAATGCATTGCAACAGCTTTTCTGGCCGCATTTATGTGAAGAAGACCTCTGAACAGTGCATCCTAACCTACCGCCACTCACACAGAGATGAAAAGAAGCTGCCTGACGTGACAGGCACTTGAGCAAGTTCATGGATGGTGAGCACGTGGACGATGGAGATGAGGGTAAAAGTGACTATATAATAGAGGGGAGCACCTGTCAATGGGGGCCCGGAAGAGGAGGGAGAAAAAAGAGGGAGAAGAAAAACAATAGAGTATTTCAAACTATCAATGTATACAAACTGATCAATGCACAGTTGAAAGGGTTATGATCCATTGTTATTAATCCCTTGCCAATTCTAGTTCTTTGACCCATACTCTACAAATTAATTGTCTTTGGGTTTACGTAAAGAAACTGAACCCTACAGATACTATCTTTATCTCATTTTTAAATATTATTCCACATTACCTTACTTATTTCTTTAAAAAAAAATAGACTCGGTTATCTATATATCACTTTTAAACATTATAATATGAACTTTGGAACTCAAAACACTTTACATATGTAGAGTCACACAAACTGCTCTGTAAATAATAATGTGGGCCTTTCTAGATGGAAATGGGCTAAAACCCACACCCACCTCCACAAGATAATTTTTAGATACTTTTTTTAGAGGCTTTATTTATACCCATAGGGTTATGTTTCACCAAAAGGCACGTATGGAGAGTTAAAATATTTCCTAAAGCTATTCACAAGGTTTGAAACCTCTTCAAACGTTCAGAACAGTTACCAAAAAATTCTGCAGAAAATTTAGTTTCACGAGTTTCGATCGATCAAGAGTTTCTTTCGATTGATTGAATGCTCTTTTCGATCGATGAAACAAGAATCGAATAGTGATCAAATCATCCAGAGACTCCTAAGATTATTTTCTTCATCATTTCAATCGATCGAGCAAAAGCTTCAACCGATCGAAAATCCTTTAGTTCAAATTACACTTAGAAAATTCCAGAACTTGAATTTTCACTTTATGAAACAATATTCTCCAAACTCAAACATCATTATTACAACCTATCCATGTATATATCTATATATACAACAACTTTCTCATGGAAGTGGCATATATATTTGATAATGGGAAAACAGAAAATAATTATTAAAAAAAAAAGGATTTATAGAGGAAGCACTAGAAAATGACAAAAATTTCCAACAACACTTGAATTTTAGTTGTACAAGCTAGCAAGGCCACACAAAAGCACAACAAACATGAACCAAGCAACTTGCTTATTAATGATTATTAATACTAACACTTCTTTTAGTAGCAATACTATCTTAGGATATTAATCATCAGAAAAGTGAAATTTAACAAAAGTATTCTCCTTATACAAATCAATTTTGCCACAAACACAAGCATCTGCTTGGATGGAGATAAATGTCTGTGTGGGATTTTTTTTTTTTTGTAGAACAGCATAGGCTCAAGGAGAAAAACAATGATCCTGGGCCCAATGCTTTACGTTTACGGGACTGGGCTTGGTTTACCACAGCTAAGTTGAGCTGATTTCAAACCAAGTTGTGCACAAAGCGTGGATCCTACAACACATACATACTAACACATAGAAAATATACACGTATTGTACAACAAGGAATAGTAAAGAGTGATAAAGTAAAAGGAAAAGTGAAATAAACGTTAGGGATCCTTAGGATAACAAGGGATACTTCATTATTTTCTTAAGTTTTTTAATACATCATGCTCACTAGGATATGTTACAAGGTCCAAATAAGTTCAAAAATCACAGACTTAGATAGCTCCTCAAGCTTTTAAGGCTTGCGAAGTTTGAATCCATTTGAATCCAAGTATATTCTCTAGTGACTGTTTCAAGATCCCGGACGGTGTGCTCTTTTTGAATTCTACAGAGTTTTCTCAAGGATCTTTTCCCTCTGATTCACTATTGCTGAATGATTTTCACTGTTGGCTGCCTCTCCTTTTATAGTGCCTTCTTATGGTTTTTTGGTGTACTACTAATTCCCTCCATTTACTGCCCTAGGTACTTGAACCAATGTTGTCAGCAACATTGGTAGCTGGTCATTTCCTCATTTTCTCACTATTTCCCTTTTTTGAGGTTCCTTCTCCAAAAGCCCCTAGCTGACTTTCCTGTTATGGGGGGCCCTCAATGGCTAACTTCTAATCTTTTTTTTCCCAAAGCTTCTAAATATCACTTTTTTCAGACCCACCTTTTGGTTGCTTTCCCTTTTTCATTTTCCCTAAATGGTCAGATTCCTTTCTATCAGACTGAAAGATTCCCAACCACCTTCCTTTATAGTTCATCTTCCTAGGTTCCCCGAGGTACCAAACCCTGGTTCATAAGTTGCTGGTTCCTAAGTCTTCTACCCCTTTTCTGCATCATTGGGTGGCTGATGGGACACATTTGCTCTCATTCTTCGTGTTCCTAGGCATGCTCCCTTGAGTTGTCTTAATCCCAACTTGGCCTTGCTGCATATCCCAAAGATCCCAGGCTTTTGGGAATCCCTAGGTATCCTAGTTTAATTTTTCTCTCTGGGTTCCCCAACGATTTTCTCCCTCAAGGGTTGGGTTGAACTTCTTTTCCTTGCTTTGTAAAGCCCAAAACATGCCAATTTATGGGCTTGGGCCCTTTCCTATTGACTTTAAATGGATTTGGGCCTTGCCCTTTCTTTGAAAGCCCAAATGGTTCTTAGATTTCAGTTTTTTTGTATTGTTTTGGGCTTTGATACAATATTGTGATATTTTGGACCTTAAAATTTAGCCCCTCGATCTCGTGGGTTGCTTACAGCCCTCGCGTGAGTAGATGAGACCCTTGATTTTTGTAAGGATTTCCACTTGTTGTCTTAGTTAGCTTCAGGATCCCCTCTCTCCACCTTTGGGGATCCTGCTCTTCCACGTTATCTCCTGGCATCTTGATTTTTTTCACATATCCCACTTCTTTTGTAACTTCCCCTCTTTCCACAGAACGTGACAGTTAAGTGTCTGGGTAAACTTCCCTCTCCACTTTTTACGTTTCCCGTAACTCCCATTAATAATTGACAATAATTTTTTCTTATAAAATTGAATATTGGCAACTGGCGCATTTTTCTATACTTCGTCTTCTCCAACTTTTATTTGCGCCATTATTGCAGTCACTTCAAGTTTATCTTTTCACTTCCAGAGATATTTTCAAACTCACCTTCTTCCTTTTTGCTCTTTCCTTCGTCCTTCCTTCTCTGTTCTACACTCCTTTAACCTTTCTTGTTACACCNGGCTCAAGGAGAAAAACAATGATCCTGGGCCCAATGCTTTACGTTTACGGGACTGGGCTTGGTTTACCACAGCTAAGTTGAGCTGATTTCAAACCAAGTTGTGCACAAAGCGTGGATCCTACAACACATACATACTAACACATAGAAAATATACACGTATTGTACAACAAGGAATAGTAAAGAGTGATAAAGTAAAAGGAAAAGTGAAATAAACGTTAGGGATCCTTAGGATAACAAGGGATACTTCATTATTTTCTTAAGTTTTTTAATACATCATGCTCACTAGGATATGTTACAAGGTCCAAATAAGTTCAAAAATCACAGACTTAGATAGCTCCTCAAGCTTTTAAGGCTTGCGAAGTTTGAATCCATTTGAATCCAAGTATATTCTCTAGTGACTGTTTCAAGATCCCGGACGGTGTGCTCTTTTTGAATTCTACAGAGTTTTCTCAAGGATCTTTTCCCTCTGATTCACTATTGCTGAATGATTTTCACTGTTGGCTGCCTCTCCTTTTATAGTGCCTTCTTATGGTTTTTGGTGTACTACTAATTCCCTCCATTTACTGCCCTAGGTACTTGAACCAATGTTGTCAGCAACATTGGTAGCTGGTCATTTCCTCATTTTCTCACTATTTCCCTTTTTTGAGGTTCCTTCTCCAAAAGCCCCTAGCTGACTTTCCTGTTATGGGGGGCCCTCAATGGCTAACTTCTAATCTTTTTTTTCCCAAAGCTTCTAAATATCACTTTTTTCAGACCCACCTTTTGGTTGCTTTCCCTTTTTCATTTTCCCTAAATGGTCAGATTCCTTTCTATCAGACTGAAAGATTCCCAACCACCTTCCTTTATAGTTCATCTTCCTAGGTTCCCCGAGGTACCAAACCCTGGTTCATAAGTTGCTGGTTCCTAAGTCTTCTACCCCTTTTCTGCATCATTGGGTGGCTGATGGGACACATTTGCTCTCATTCTTCGTGTTCCTAGGCATGCTCCCTTGAGTTGTCTTAATCCAACTTGGCCTTGCTGCATATCCCAAAGATCCCAGGCTTTTGGGAATCCCTAGGTATCCTAGTTTAATTTTTCTCTCTGGGTTCCCCAACGATTTTCTCCCTCAAGGTTGGGTTGAACTTCTTTTCCTTGCTTTGTAAAGCCCAAACATGCCAATTTATGGGCTTGGGCCCTTTCCTATTGACTTTAAATGGATTTGGGCCTTGCCCTTTCTTTGAAAGCCCAAATGGTTCTTAGATTTCAGTTTTTTTGTATTGTTTTGGGCTTTGATACAATATTGTGATATTTTGGACCTTAAAATTTAGCCCCTCGATCTCGTGGGTTGCTTACAGCCCTCGCGTGAGTAGATGAGACCCTTGATTTTTGTAAGGATTTCCACTTGTTGTCTTAGTTAGCTTCAGGATCCCCTCTCTCCACCTTTGGGGATCCTGCTCTTCCACGTTATCTCCTGGCATCTTGATTTTTTCACATATCCCACTTCTTTTGTAACTTCCCCTCTTTCCACAGAACGTGACAGTTAAGTGTCTGGGTAAACTTCCCTCTCCACTTTTACGTTTCCCGTAACTCCCATTAATAATTGACAATAATTTTTTCTTATAAAATTGAATATTGGCAACTGGCGCATTTTTCTATACTTCGTCTTCTCCAACTTTTATTTGCGCCATTATTGCAGTCACTTCAAGTTTATCTTTTCACTTCCAGAGATATTTTCAAACTCACCTTCTTCCTTTTTGCTCTTTCCTTCGTCCTTCCTTCTCTGTTCTACACTCCTTTAACCTTTCTTGTTACACCATTCTTCCATGGATTCTTCTTCTTCCTTATGAAAAAAGAGAGAGCGTTCTCCCACTCCTTCTGAAGGCGAGGGTTCTTCAGCAGGGTCAGCACAGGGCAAGGTGCAGGAAGTTGTAGATCACCCAGCCTTCCTTTACAGGATCCCTGGTACACCCCTAGTTTTTTTTTCCTCAAGTGTCCCATGGCGAGGCTCCTCCTTCCCCACATACCTAGTGTTTTCTGGTCAGCCTGGGTTTGCCAATTCTGCTTAGATTCCAAATCCAAGAAAGATTTTGGATTTTGTGTCCCCCCCCCCCCCTTTTTTTTTTACTGATGAATGGTCTCTCTTCCTTTTTCGTAGTCTAAGCGCAAGTCAGACCCTAAGGGAGCAAAGAATCAATCTTCTAGTGATGATGTGGTATTACTCTTGTTCACTTGTTCCCCTTCACTTTCTCCTTTCTCTCTTTCTTGGGAATTATATATTTTCTTGCTGTTTTGCCAATTGTTTCTTCCTACCTCCCTTTCTTTTGCAGGTAGAGGTGCCTCCTCCTGTGACTGGTAGTGCCTTGGTGAAAGAAGTGGTGGCAACTCAGCCCTTAGCTGCTTTAGGCGTGGAAAAGGAGCCCCCTAGTGGTGATGTGGCTAGGGAGGCTAAGCAGGCAGTTAAGGATGCCAAGCCCATTCCATCTTTTGCCTCGTTGGTTATTCAAGATCCTGAAGCCTTTCAATCTCCTGTTCCCCAGGATCCCAAGCCTGCGCAGACTCCTAGTCCAACTAAAACTGTAACAATTGAGCCAACTGCTAAACTTGTAAGGAGTCTCTAGGGGGTGCATCTTCATCTACACGAGCAGGTAAACCCTATCCCATCCTTTATTAGTGCCTATCCTTTTGTCTTCCTTATCTTTTCTCCCTAAGGACTTTCGCTTATCTCTCTTTTCTCCTTTTAGGCCAAGCCAGCGCCCAACCTGCCCTTAGAATTGCCCCTTCATTGGAGTCAGAAGCTTCTGAAGGTGTGTACTGCTTGTTGTTGTTGCCTTTCTTTTTCTTTCTTTTTTATTTCATATCCTCTCCCTTCTCTTTTTCATTCTTCCTCCTTTTCCTTTTTATGGGGAAGCCTTCAGCGTCCCTCCCCTCCCTTAGCAATTTTGCTAGGATTTCTTCGCCCTTCTTTCAACGTGCATTGTGTTCTTTCACAAAGTATTCTGAGGGATTAGAAGGATAGGAGGACGAATCTCCCATGATGACTGAAGTGGTTACCCAGGCTCAAAAGGAAGCTTTACCGTAGGGGATTGGTACCTATTCTTTAACTTTTCATTTCTCTCCTTTTTTTTTTTTTCTCCACATCTTGCCACAACTCTGTCTACTCTTGCAGGTTTTGACACAAATACCAAGGAATTTGGGCTTGCGATTGCTAAGGAAGCTCAAGGGCCTATTTCCAGTGTCCAAACTATTGAAGCTCAACCAAGGACCCCCCAGACCATCCAGAGGCCTGAAAGTCTAATAGTTCCTGAAGGCGAAGACACCATAATGGAGGAAGCCCCAGAGATGGCTGTCTCGAATCCTAACTCAGGGCTCCCTACTTTCCTGGCCCATTTTGATTCTTTGGAGTTCAACAGCCTCCCTACAAGCCACTTTCACTATTTTGGTCCTCCCTTTGCTAGCTTCTTGCGATTCTCTGTGCCTGCTGAGGGCTTTCCACTCTTGGAGGGACTGTTTAAAGCTCATGGGAACTTCACCAGTGGATTTAAGGGAGGCGTATTTCTGGGCAACATCTTGATAGAGCTCCTCTGTGCCATGTTGATTTCTCTAAGGGATTCCTCTCTTGACTCCTTATTCGAGGGGAGGCTTTTGGAGTGGAGGGGAGTGGTGCAAGACCTTATCAAAGCTAAGTTCAACTTGTCCTTTTTGCTAGAGTACCTGTGGTCTTTAGTCCACACACTATTCTAGAGGAAGGCTTCCAAGGATCTCGATGTTGAAATTATTGCTGCTGAGGAAGTTTTGGCTCGTGCTCACAAGGTACGGCAAGATTTGAAAATCAAGAGGCAACTGGTTCTTTCTTCCTCAACTGTTCCTGTAATTCCCTTAGAAGGCTCTCTGTTGGCTGGCCTTATGTCTTAGCTTTTTTTTTTTGTTTTTCTATTCTTTTTTTTTTTCAAACAATTCAAGGTGTATAAGTTTATTCCCCCTTTTTTTTTTCTCAGACAATTCAAGGTGTACAAGTTTTATTTCTCTTTTTTTTTTTTTTGAAGTACTCCTGACTGCCTTTTTGTGATATATGGATCTTAGTAATGTGCTTTATGTATTTTTTTGTCATCTTTTCCTTTTGTTTCTTTTTTGTTTTTCTTTTTTGAATTGAGTCCTGGACCATGGCTCCTACAAATCCTTGTGGTAGGTCTTGGACCAGGTACTCTAGTAATTGTGTTCCTGTGCAGGCACTGAGCTAAGTACATTGGATACTCTTTCTCTTTCCAAGTCCTACGTCATGAACCAAGCGGACCTATTTTGTGGCAAGTACTGGGCTGGGTACTCCGAGGTACTTATTCCCACCCCAAGTCCCAGACCATGTACTTGGATTGATCCTGGTGTGAGTCCTGGGTAATGTGCTAAAATTTCATCTCTCTCTCTTTTTAAGTGCTGGCCCAGGTACCCAACCCAGATTTGGCCAAACTTGGGCTGTGTCATACAATATTATCTAAATGCAATTGTACATTTTACTCAAGGCTTCCTCTTTTGAAAAAAAGATTCTATTGAAATACATCATAACAAGTAGGAGAAGGAACATAGGATAATGACAAAAGATGGTAAGGGTCTCAACATAGAGTGACCTCATATCATAGATTCTTAAAGGAAACTGCTAAATAAAGTTCTTGACAAAGAGAAACATGGCAAAAAAACATAAAGAGTGACGGGACACTTAGCATAGTGGAGAGTGACAAAAAAGGATTCTTGGTGTACTGAAACCTCTCCCTTTCTGTGCATAGTACTGCTTCAGCCATTTTCCGTTTATGAGATCTGTTAAGGTAGTCCCATCTTCCTTCCTGAGGTAATAATATCCACTATCGTGAGCCTCCCTGATGATGAAGGGCCTTTCCCACTTTGGAGGAAAATTGGAGGGTCCTAGGATGTTCTTCCTTACATGTTCTGATGCTCTTAATACCAGCTGCCCTTCTGCAAAGGCTTTTGGGTATACTATCTGCCCATATGTCTTGGCCATTCTTTGCTGGTACCTCTGGTTCCTCCTTCTTGCCACTTCTTGCTCCTCTTCTAGCCCCTCCAAATCTGTCAATCTTCCCTCGTTACTTGTGCTATCTGTGTCTTCCCTCGTTACTTATACATGACCATCAGATTTTAGAGTTGTGTATGCCTTGACGAGTGCGGGAATGTCATCGTCCATTGTCTTCAGTATTCCTCTGTGATTGTAAGCCCACACCTAATTTCCTGCATTAAACAGGGCTTAAAAAAACCCACATACTATGACTAGAAATCATTTTCATCTCTATTTTATAATGATCATATTAAAATCTCAAGGAAAGAACACAAACCCAAAGAGTGGCAGGGATTGATCCTTCTGGTTCTGAGGCGAGAGTCAAAGAAAAACTCACTATCATCATTTATAAAAACTCTACTTGTAACAAAACTTAATGATCCCTGACACAAACACGAAAAAATTCAATAAAACCAATCAATAAAATGCGAATATAGTTTTAACAACTATAATCATTAAACACAATTGGGTTCAAAAAATTGATCTAAGATAGAAATATTAACGGTAACCAGAAATAATAGGCACAAAGTAGCAATAAACACAGATTGAAAATAATGATCATGCAAATAATCAAGGAATTACACCTCAAAGTCTCTGTCGACTTCAATAGCTTGCTCTTACTACCTAGTCTCATAATATGTATGTCTTCTTCTGTGTACGTCAATCGTACTGTACAGTTCAACTCCACAAATCACCCTCTCATCATTGTCTACTTCCACTTCTTCATCCGCCTTATACTTAGTCCAATCTTCTTTTTTGATAAGTCCTTATGCTTTAGTCCCATCTTCTTCATCACTATTGTCCTCAATCTTGTATACCTCAACCACATAATCTCTGTCATTTATTTCTTGCCCGGATTCATTGTCTTGATCATCACCAATCCACATGCATTCCTAAAAGAAAAGCATAAGATTTATGTCACATTATTCTAAATAGACAAATAAAGAAACTCCATAAAGACCCATACAATATTAACTGATCCTAAACCATATTCAATTACACTACAATAATCAAGTTTTTCTTTGACCTCATGTACAATGTTTTTCCAAAACCATTTCCCTTGAATGAACTTTTATATGGGGAAAAAAAATTATTCATACACAAACACCAATTCCTGGTTATTTTCCCCTACGCTGATGCACCCCACATCTTTCTTGATAGGCATACCGGATGGCCAACTTGATAAACCTCACTACGTTTGACCAAGTTTTCATCTTCACAATCCTGCTCAGGTTATAGATGGTTCCCACTTTACTTCATGTTGAACATCTTTCCTGATAGGCACTCCACTAGACAAACTTGCTGAATAAACCATATTACAATTATTCAAATAGCAATTTTCTAGCAAATACTCTCAATGCCTTGCTTTTATATTATTTTTAGCTCAGGGTAATGGGTGTAGAGATTTTCCATTAACTCTTTTTCTTTTTAAAAAAAATCTTAGCACCCAATGCACCAAAGTCATTATTTATCAAATAAAGAAAGCAAAAAATAACTCAATCTCCTACACAACTAAAAAAAAAAAAAAAAAACCACACGATTTTCCTATAACCAAATCAATGGTTCTTCCTTCTCCAAAAAAAAAAAAAATCAATGGTTCTCAAGTTTGCATCTTGTATAGTAGAAGCTGAAAATTCTTAAATGAAGGAATTGTCATGATCTAGTGCTATGTTTACCATTTGCTAAACTGAAAAGGGGCAACTCAAGCAGCTAAAATTACATTAACATCTGTAGCGCCATGTCAGAAAGCAAAATGATGAAAATAATAGACAAAGCCTTAAAGTTCGAATTAGTTGCTACACAAATAACCCTCTCCATGTGCCCATTTTCTTTGTCTTTTCACAATAAATTCAAACAGTCCACCAGCTCCTTCAAGATAAGATGGTGACTCCACAATCAAGCAACACTCCACGTCTCAGCTAACAAGTGAAACATACATTGTTATGAATCTTTCAGAAAATTTTCTAACCTACAATAATTTGGTGAAGCTAATTCAAGAAACATTGTTTCTCTTTAAAATTGGCTGATTCAATCAAGAAGAATTAATGCAGGGAAACAATTCAAAAAGAATAAAGTCAATGAGAACAGTAATTGACTTGGGCAATATAATTACTTGATGGATGTGCCCCAGTCAGCATCCTGGATTGACAAATTAAGTGTGCGTTTGGGAAGTGCGTTTTGCGCTTCCCAGACGCACATTTACGTTTCTCTTTTTTTTTTTTTCTTTTTTTCTTTTTTTTATTATTTTTTAGCGTTCCCAGAGACGAAAAGTTTGACATTTTAACCACTTTTTCATTAAAAATGGGTTCCACGGTACTATTCATATATTTAAAAATTATTTTGTTACAATGTTTTTCAATTTTCAGTTTTTAGTTATATCCAAACGGATCCTAAGTTTGTTTGAGATAGAAGTAAAGAAGAGCTAGGAGAAAAGTGAAAGAGGTTCGAACTGAATTACCTGAATAAGGGAGACAATATTGACATTGACATGGTATAGTAGGAATGTATTTAGCGTTTAATTTTTTTATTACACCAAAATGGCAAATGCAAAAACTTTTTTTTATTTTTTATCAAGATGGTTAAGATTAATCACATGAATTAGTGATAAATCAAAGAAAAAATAACAAATCATATATAGCTCAAAATAACAAGCAAGCCAATAAAAACATGGAATTGAAATCAAGGCCAAAAAAAAAATTACAAAAAGAACATCTTATATTAGGAAAAAACATGGAGAGAGTTTCATAAACAAAGGCTTTATATCTCTCTTCGCTTTCTCCATCATGATTAAAAAAAAAACTCTACTTGTAGCTAAAAATTAATGATCCCACACATGCACATACAAAAATTTAATGAAATCAATCAATAAAAAGTTAATATGGTTTTAATGAGTATAATCATTGATCTAAACACACAATGGAATTCAACCAATTAAACTAAGATAGAAATATTAAAGGTAACTGGAAATAAGAGGCATAAAGTAGCAATATAAACATAGATTTAAAGGTAATGTTTGAGCAATTTAAAAGGGAATCTCACCTCCTCCTTCATTGTCTTCAAAATTTTTGTCTTCTTCAACACCCTGCTCTTACTACCCTGTACTGTCATCAATGTTTACATCCACCACTTGTTCATCCGCCTCAAACCTAGCCCCATCATCTTCCTCATGATTACTGTCCTCAATCTTGTCCACCTCAACCACATCATCTTTGTCATTGATTTCTTGTCCAGATTTATTGGCATGATCATCATGCATCTACATGCATGTCCAAAAGAAAAGCAAACAAGTAATGTCAGATTAGTTGAAATACCCTAAATCAACAAAACCCTCAAGGACCCAAAGAATATTAAACCAGAAAATGAACAAGAAAATAAAATATAATGAGAACCCATACCAATGAGAGATTAGAGCAACAAGGATCACAACCCGAAAAAAGAAATCATATTTTTAGTTAATGGGAAAACGAGATTGAATGACTTGCTGGTGATTTTGGGGAAAATTTATTAAGGGACATTCGTATTAGATGGAATAAATATAGAATATGAATGAGCTAGAAGTTAACTAAAAACTTGCGTATATTTGCACAAATATTTATATTTGATGGATAGTTTTGCAAGAAAATAAGAGTTACCTCTGAATCAATGTCTAGAAGTTGACTGTCTCTTGCACATACTTACCATCAATCTCGATGTTTGGGATGTGAGAAATGTTGGGCCAGTAATCTCCTATCCCTCTTTCGCAATGCTGCTTGAGAATTGGACAGTAATTGATTGTTAATTCCTTCAATAATGGAGTATTACACAAGTAGTCTAGTAGAGACTTTAGATTGGGGCATGTCCAAATTTGCAAGGAATGAAGATGTGGCATTATTTTTATTATTGGTGTATTAGTAACAAAAGCATTAGTATTATCTTTTTCTTCTCCTTCATCTTCTCTTCTTCCTCCCATCCCAATCCATTCTTCCCAGTTGTCCATTTGTTCAAAACTAAGAGATTTAATGTTTGGGAATATGATGATGTCTTTGTTGTTTTTGTTTTTGGATGATTCTAATAGTTCTTCTTCTTCTATGTCTATTCCCAAAAATTCTTCTCCCACCTTTCCAACATTTGGCGCGTCACCTATATTTAATACTTGGAGCAATGGCAGCTTCCCCAAAGGAGGCAAATGCACTAGGTTTGGGCACCTACCGAGAGTAAGCCTTTTCAAATAGGTCAATTTGGACATCATCCAATTAGGATACAGTGTGGTGCCATCGTTCCAAGCGTAGATGTGGCTCTAAGGCATTTAGAACTGCTATATCATTTTTCATTTCTTTTTTCTTCTTTTTTCCTAATCTGTCTCTTCCTCTTCCTCTTTAAATTCCATGTTAAAAAATAGATACAAAGCACAAAGGTGAATCTTCTTCTTCAATGCATTCTTAACATCATATTATTATTTAACTAGTCGCCAGCTTGTGTGTAACAATTTTTTTTAAGAATGGTCTCATTAAATTTATTTTTTGTAATTTACACAAATCTAATAAAAAGTAATGTTTTTTATAATCATATTTTCATTAATTATAGGAACAACCACAAATGTAATATATATAATTTCTATAGTACCAAAATGAAAACAATGAAGATTTTCTAAAGAATTCAAAAGGTAAGTTAGCGAAAATATTCATTCTTTAATAGAATTTATTTATAACATTTTGTGTATCATTAAAAAGTATATAGAATTTGAAAATTATTCTTTTAAATTTTAAACAAACTTTCTCGAACCTAATTTTTTCTACCCTACAATCCGAAACACTAAAAAATCTATCAAAAAAAATTAATAAAACCAAAAAGAAAAAAAAAACTATAATTCAAAAGATTAATGGAGAGAAAGATAGAACAAAACTGACCAACAGCATGCCAAATACAGAACCTGATAAGGCATCAAAGCATTATTTGAAGGACAAATTTGGGGCAGCATTAAAATGTACAAAGGGAACAAATACTTCCTTGGAAGTTCAGAATCCATGCTCGTATGTCCAAGGGCTCACCCTCGGAACTCCCTTGTAAAGTGGGGATTGTTTCTTGTTGATGGATAATAAGCACCAATTAGAAGTAACATACTTTATCTTGGACAGAGGAGGGGGGAGTAAGAGGGATAGAGCACTTCTGTTTGTCTTGTGTTTTGTAATTACCTATATCTTTGAGGTGGGAAAAACGGAGGGAACTCCTTGAGAGAGAAAAGATTGACATGAGACAGCATAGCAGTCATAAAAAAAAAAAAACACTCTATGCTAAATCAACAAACAGATTGAGCAATTTCATGAACCAAAATCAAATAATATGACAAATATAAGAGAGATTAAACAAAAAAAGAAAGAAAAAGAAGAAGCAACATTCGATCTACCTGTATGTAAATGTTTTCATTTAAACAAAATGAATTGACAATTATAACATTAAACAATTTATCGTGTTTGAATGAAATTTAAGATCCAACTACACATACATCATTGTTAGCTCCAATAGAAACGGTACAGCAGGATTGGATGTTGTCACTGTGATATCAAGCACATCTTTTTGCAGAGATCTTCCACCATTTAAATTATAATCACTGCCTTGATCAAGTTATATGCACCATATCATCAAAACTAGGAATTGAAACCAATACAGGAAAAGTATTACAATAAGAGAATTGTAAAGAACACAAACCCGAAGACTGGCTTCGGAGACAGCAGGGAGAAATTGATCGTTCTGGTTCTGAGGTGATTGTCAAAGAAATCCTAAAAATGGAGAGTTAAAAGTCACCTCAAACTTCAATCAACAAGGCTTTATATCTCACTTCTCACTCACTATCAGTATCATCATTCAAAAGAACTCTACTTGAAGCTAAAATTCATGATAACTGAGACAAAAATTCAATAAAACCCATCAATAGAAAGCTAATATATTTTTAACAACAATAATCATTAATCTAAAGACACAATGGGATCCAAACAATTAATCCGAGGTCAAAATATACACGGTAACTAGAGATAAGAGGCATAAAAGTAGCAATATAGAAAGAGATTTAAAGGTAATGTTCATGCAAGTAAACAGGGAATCTCACCTCCTCCTTCATCTTTAAAGTCTCTGTCATCTTCAACACCTTGCTCTCACTACCCACTCTCAAAATATGTATCCCTCTTCTTCAAGGCGTGTCAATTGGCCTATACTGTCCAGCTCTGTGAATTTCCCTCATCGTTGTCTACTTCTACTTCTTCATCCACCCTATTCTTAGTCCCATCTTCTTTTTTGATAAATCCTTATGCTTAGTCCCATTTTCTTCATCATTACATCCTCTTCGCCATTGATTTCTTGGCTGAATTCATTGTCTTGAACACCATCCATCTGCATGCATGCCTAAAAGAAAAGCATATGAATTATGTCAGGTTATTCCAAATACCCAAAATAAAGAGGTCAATGAATAAGAGATTCGATGAAGAGGTCAATCAAGCTATGTTTAAAGAAACAATTTTAACAAAATCATGCCATATACTATTTGTAAAGGTCAGTTCAATTTCTTGATATCATAGAGTGGAACTCTGTCTGATGGACAATTATGGGCATGTTTAATATAGCGAGATGCATAATTTCAGAATTGCACTCACAAAAGGGGATACAGATACGCAAACCACAGGCACATTCATGTAACTCGCAAATAACTAGATCACAATGAATTCAAATAGTTCAGCTCCTTCAAGATAAAAGGGTGACTCCACTCCACATCTTAGCTAACAAGGGTAACAGACATTGCTATGAATCTTACATAAAAGTTTCTGACCTACAAGAGTTTGGTGGAGCTAATTCAAGAAACAATGTTTCTCTTTACAATTTGGCTGATTTGATTAAGAAGAATTAATCAATGGAACACTCAAAAAAAGAAAAAGAAAGAGAAGATCTTTCAATGATAACACTAATTGACCTGGGCAGCTGAATTACTAGATGGATGTGCCCAATCAGCGTCCGGGATTGCGAATGATGATCATTTAAAGATGAGAGGTAAAGAAGACGAAGGAGAAAAGTGAAAGAGGTTCGAACTGAAAGACTTGGATAAGGGAGACAAATATAGATATTGACATGGAATAGTAGGAAAATATTTAGGATTCAATTTTTCTATTTGACCAAAATGAAAAATGCAAAAACATTTTTTATATAGACTGCTAAGAGTAATCACATGAATTAGTGATAAATCAAAGAAAAAATTACAAATCATATATAGCTCAAAATAACAACCGAGTAAGCCAATCAAAACATGGAATTGAAATCAACACCAGAAAAATATTACAATTTGAATATCCATAATTGGAGGGGTTAGGGAGGCAGCAGGGAGGGACAGATCCTTCTGGTTCAAAGGCAAGAGTAAAAGAAATGCAGCAAAATGGAGAGTTATGGTCACCCCAAACTTTCAAAAACAACGGCACTATGTCCCTCATCTCTATCACCATCATGATTCAAAAAAGTTTACTTGTAGCAAAAATTTAATGATCGCACACAAGCACCAAAAAAAAAAAAAAAAAAATTCAATAATACTCATAAATAAAAAGCTAATCTAGTTTTAACCACTGTAATCATTAATCTAAACACACAATGGGATTTAAACAATTAATCCAAAATAGAAATATTAGCGGTAACCAGAAATTAGAGGCATAAAGTGGCAATATAAACAGAAATTAAAAGGTAATGTTCATGCAAGTGAAAAGGGGAATCTCACCTCCTCCTTCGTCTTTAAAATCTCGGTCCTCTTCAAGCTCTTACTACCCAGTCTCATGACTCTCATCAATGTGTACTTGCAATTGTTCATATGCCTCATACTTAAAATTACTATCCTGAATCTTGTCCACCTTAACCATGTCATCTTTATCATTGATTTCTTGCCTGGATTCATTGTCTTTAATCTTGATCATCGTCCATTTTAAAAGAAAAGTAAAAGAGTTATGTTAGATTAGAGTCTAAATGCCCAAAATGATGTAAACCCACAAAAGACCCATATAATATTAAACCATAAAAATTATAAATGAACAAGAAAAAAAAATTTAGGGATAATTACACATTACCCACCTGTGGTTTGATCCGAATTCTATATGCCTACCCGTGGTTTGAATTTTGACACTTTACCCACCTGTGATTCTGACCGTTACCCAGCCGTAACCCACCTCTCCACTCTCCGTTACTCTAACACCAAATAAGTTAAAAAAACATTCCAAAATAGATCAAAACACTCACTCACTCCTAGAACTCACTCTCACTCTCAAAACTCTCAAATCTACCCACTCCTACAACAAGCTTCGTTTGAGATAACCATGGCAAATCCGAGCTGAGGAAGGAAGACACCGTTGCTCCGTTGCTCCTCCTCTGTTCAGCCGTGTCAGATCTTACAATGGGCTTCGATTGGTGCGAGCTCTTGTGTTTTGATCGTGGGTTTGGATCGTGTAAGCTCCTGGGTCTTGATCGTGGGTATTGAACTTGGGTTTTGATCGTGAATGCTCCTCTGTTCAGGCAGGTAGATCAAAACCCTTTGTAAGTTTTTAACTTTTGAAACCTAGGGTTTGAAATTGGGTTTTTTAATGCTTTATTCGGGTTCTTTTTCTTTATTTGAATTTGAGTTTCTTAAACTGTTATTGATTCCATCTTTCTTCGAATTGGGTTTTTTTTTTTTCTCTTTACTTTTGTTTCATGAAAGACTATAATAGTAGTTGTGTAACTAGTTGCTAATTTAATCACAATATGAAGTTGTTGAGTTGTTGTTTATGTACAGCCACTTTCTTTGATTTTTTTTTTAAGGATCAAATAGTCGAAGGCTTGATAGGATTATATACATGTACAAAGTTAGGATACTTTTTGTGCTAGAAAGAGATGAAAGGTACAAACAGGATTGGTTTAAGCTATCAAGGATTGAAATAATAATAATAATTCAAAGACTGGTTTAGTTTGACTCGGTAAAGGCATGATGTGTAAAGAATATACTTTATAGTCAAGCGTTGTTACTTTAGCCTTGTTGTGGTCCACAAGATCCATTAACTTGTTTGATTTTTGTTGTTTCTATACAGCCTCTGTGTGTGTGTGGAGAACAATACAAATGTGAGGGACCACAATGCAAATGTGAGGGACCCAATCTAATGCTTATTAATTATGCACTTTCTTGGCTGCCAGCCATATATCTAACCTTTGTTTTTCTAATACAAAGAAATTAAGCGTGCGTTCGAGGAATAATTAAAAATTAAAATTATTTTACTATTTACTCTTTTTTTTTTTTGCTACTATTTATGAGTCCTATTGCACTTTTTGATATTATTCATGAACCTCACTATACTATTTCAATTAACTTTTACCTTTATGTACCGTATTTTCAGCAATAATTTTCAATTTTAACAAAATAAACAGTATTTAAACACACCCTAAAACGTGTTATTATTTTTATAGTAACAGTACTGAATCTACAGATGCCATTATCTTTTTCTTCTTCTTCTTCTCTCATTCCTCCAATATCAATCCGTTCTTCTCACTCTTACTAACTCTCTAAGAGCATCTCCAGCAAATTCTTCAAATTTTTGTACTGTTTCAAGAATAAACCATGACTTTTACTTTTTAGCTACCTACTCATTCAACTGCTTGCCTGGACTCTAGATATCTCCTACAGAACACACAAATGAGATCAGAATTGTATCCTCATTTACCAGCCATGTCAGGAGTGGGAAGTTTATCCATGATAGTTAGCCAAGAAATGAAGGCATTGCTTGCAAATAGCAGCCAAAACAACAACCAAACCAAAGCCCTCCAATCGACAACTAAATGCTTTTCCCTAATCTTATTCCAAGTTGATCTACATTAACAAACTTCAAAATCAATAGAAAATCATCAATTTATTACTTCCTAACCATGATGAGGAGCATAAAAGTAACCCAGCATTTATAGCACTAATCAATATCACAAAACAGAGCTATCAAACACATTCACGCATAGGATAAGCAAAAATAAGTTTTCTTTTGTCAATTGAACAAACCAAACAGGAGTTAAGGGGAAAGTATAGCATGTACCATATTTTGAGAGTCATTGTCTGATATCTGGTCAACCTTGTTGTCCCCACTTTCCTTTATGACTTGTAGATTCAGGTTCATGCTTATTTCTTTCTACAGCTAAATCTGTGACCACCCAGATGGGGTTTTCTCTTTGAGATTGATCTTGATCTTCCTTTCTCATCCATTGTAAGTGGTTTGTGTTCATTTTTTAGTCTTATGCTATTTGTAAAGACCGAAGGACTGGTCTTTGATCTGAATCACAAGTGACAACTCAATTGAGATTATCTTGAGATAAGCTTGATGTGAACTGTAGTTGACAAATCATTTGAAGCATAGAGAGTACCAGCGTCCCAATTATTGTGAAATGGTCAATGATTCTAGGAAGTCCAGCCGCAACAACTTTGAGGGCTGTCCTCCAAAATTCCTACAGAGAAGAGTACTCTTTTAACAAATTTCAAACTCCAAAATATCACATAGCAAAGTCCACTCAAAACTAGGGATCTCAAAAAAAATCAAATTTTAACTCCTCAGGACCAAAAAAAAAAAAAAACCAACAATAATGCTAAATCAAATTGGATTACCTTACAAACCACTGAAGTCCTTCCTGCACTTCTGCTATTCCCAATGAGTAAACTTATGACATGCACAAATGAATAATTATCAAAGAAATTGATTGGAGCTGTTTGCAAGGTTGAGACAAATAAGCTAAATCTTATATATTTTTTTATGGCAAAGTAGACATATTTAGCATAGGACATGATCCTAGATGCTTTAGACAGTCTCCAACGTGCCACTAACCCTCCTATTATCCTCATTAGTGTGCCACATGACCACTTCCTCTTATGCAAGTTATGGTTTCCCATAAGGAATATAGTTTTGAGTTCAGCATGCAATAATAATCAAAACAACACTCTTTTACAACTTCTAGGATCACTGTGACCTATAAAACATCTACAATGTTTGTCGGCCCTGAATTGTTTCTCAATACCCCTTTTCCTCTACAGATTTTGTAACAACAAAAAAAATGAATGCCAATTGTCTTTTTTTTCTAAATTTGTTCTCTATTTAGAGAGTATAAAATGCTCTAACTAGTAATTAATTGCTTAGGATACAAAATCAATACAAGATTACAGCCCAATTTGGAAGAACTTTCTTTTCAACAGTTAAGTACAGGTTCAGATCAATACAAAAATTTCTCAAGTGTTCTATTAAGATAGCTATTCATATGAATGTAGCTTACCACTGTAGTGGCCCATTAACTTGATGTCACAGAAACCACTCTAAATCTTTATGATTGAACATTGGCTGCATGAATAGTTCATTGAACCACCTGAAAGTTATGTCAAAACCAAAAGGATAATTAATAACCTAATCAAGGTTTTGCACTGATAGATGGGTATACAAGACCATTAAAGCTCAAAAGTTGAGCATGACTTGAGGAGTACTGGAATGCCACTATCAAATGTCTTCAGTATTTCTACCTCAACTGTAAGCCCACCCTCCTAATTTCCTGCATGAAACAGGGCTTTATAAAAAATCGCATACCATGATTGGCAATCATTCCATCTCAATTTTATAATAATGATTTCTGCATAAATTTTCGCATATCCCATTACTCTCCAAATTTGGGTTATAAAAGAATGTTTGCATTTACTGCAGTACAGATCAGTGTTAATGCCAAAATAAACTAAATTACCTCAAAAATCATATAAGCCATTTTCTGAGTTTCGCCTCCTTTAATTATGCAGACCTGAATGAACATGAGATGGAAATAATTTTCAATTCCAGATATGGGCAAAAGAAGACACAATAGTGTACAATTAGATCTGGATTTATGAATGAATAGACAATTTGATCTGATTAATGCTCCAATCCTGAATGTTGTAAAAAATTACTATGGACCCCTCATGATGTGCCAAGAATGATATCAGCTTGTTTATGGATGTAATTCACTACCTTTTGGTGTCAAAGAAAATGTATTTCAAGCATAAAAGTTCCATATCCTCCTCATGTGAGCACAAAGGCTTCTTTAGTCAACACCATTTGGATCATGCAATCTTTTGACATCCAATTTCAAATTT
This sequence comes from Quercus suber, assembly GCF_002906115.3. Classification (NCBI taxonomy): domain Eukaryota; kingdom Viridiplantae; phylum Streptophyta; class Magnoliopsida; order Fagales; family Fagaceae; genus Quercus; species Quercus suber. Next base: position 657,536 of record NW_027069835.1, read on the forward strand.
GTGTCAAACACTATCATCATTATAGCACAAATCCCAAAGTTGATCTGTAAAATCAAATTGTTAGTCTCTTTTTGGATGTCATAATTCATAACCAGGTCAAATTTCTGGAGTATTTTGCAAATTGCATATCATTCTACATTAATTAAAAAAAAAAAAAAAACACTACTGCTTTATCAACAAACAAATTGAGCAATTTCTCCAACACCAAAACAAGTGATATGACAATTATAAGATACGAATTAAAAAATAAAAAATAAGAACTCAACCCACATGTATGTAAATATTTCATTTAAAAAAATTGATTTGGTAACAGATACGATTAAAAGATTCACCATGTTAGAATGGGATTTAAGATCCAACAACACTTACATAATTTTCAACTGCAACATGAACAGTGTTGCAGGTATTGGATGTAGTTGTTATGATGTCAAGATCATCTTTGCATCAAGCTTTTCCACCATTTAAATTGATTCATTGCCATGATCAAGTAATATGATCAAAACATGGAATTGAAATCAGGACCAGTAATTTTTTTTTTTTTTTTGATAGGTAGGACCAGTAAAATATTACAATAAGAAGAGTAGATACAAAAACAATAAAGCACACAAACCTGCACTGTGATGCTGGGGAGGAATTGACCCTTTTGGCTCTAACGTAAGAGTAAATATAATGTTGCAAAAGGGAGATTTAAGGTTACCCCAAGCTTCAATAAAAGAGGCTTTATACTCCTCTTCTCTATCAGTATCATCATTCAAAAAAACTCTACTTGTAGCTAAAATTCATGACCCTGACGCACAAACACACAAAAATTCAATGAAACCTATCAATAAACAGCTATAATTGTTAATCTGAACACACGATGGGATTGAAACAGTCAATCCAAAATAGGAATATTAGCGGTAAGTAGGAATAATGTTCATGCAGGTAAAAAGGGAATCTCACCTTGCTTGCTTTTACTACCCATTCTCATAATATGTATCCGTCCGCTTCACGAATCCCCCTCATCAATGTGTTCATCCGCCTCATACATTACTCAGAATCATCCCAATCAGGCTAATGCCCAAAAGAAAAGCACATTAGTTGTGTCAGATTAATCTAAATTCAGAAAATCAACAAAACTTGCAAGACGCATATATTATGATATTAAACCAAAAATGAATGAGAAAAATAAATTTTAATCAAAACCCATACTAATAAAAGATTGGGTCAACAAGGACCAAAACCATTAACAAAATTATCAAATTTAAGCAAAACGAATTTTCAGCTTATGGGAATTATAGATATAAAGAACATTACGAATGCCTAGAAAGAAAAATAAGTATGTTAGATTTGGAAATAATTAATGGGCATACGAGATTGAATGATTTGGTGGCAGTGGGTTTGTGAATTTGAGTAATCTGATAAAATATATCAACTTTAAATGGATGAGAGTTGGAGTCAACTAAACTTAAAACTTCCGTCTAATTAGCAAAATTAAAAATAAAAGAAGAAGACGAGGGAAGAAAAGAAGGAGAGTTACCTCTGACAGATTGTTTGAATCAAACTGGGGTTGATCGTTACTTTACCGTATGTCGATTGTTGGGATGTGAGAAATAATGGGCCAGTAATCTCCTATCTCTCTTTCACAACGTTGCTTGAGAATTGGACAGTAATGAATGAATAATTTCTGTAATGGAGTAGTACGCAAGTAGTCTGGCAGACACTTTAATTTGTAGCAGCCCTGAATTGTCAGGCTTCCAAGCCGTGGCATTATTTTTATTATTGGATCTGAAACCAAACCACTATCTTTTTCTTCTTCCACTTCTAACCTCTTTCCACCCATCCCAATCCATTCTTCCCAGCTCGGCAAATAAATAATTTCAAGAACTCTCAGGTTTGGGAATATATTTATGATGTGGCAGTCGTCTTTCTTGCTTTTGTTTTCGGAGTCTATTCCTAAAAATTCATCTCCCAACTTTTTCACATTTTCTACACGCCGTATATTTAATTCTTTGAGTAACGGCAACTTCCCCAAAGGTGGCAAACACTCTAGCTGAATGCACCAATTGATATCAAGACTTCTCAAATTGGTCAAGGACGTCATCCAATTAGTATGCACTGCGGTGCTCATGACCCACTTAATTGATAATTTTTTCAAGTGTGAAGGTGGTTCTAAGGCATTCAAAACTGCTAAATCACTCTTCTTTCTTCTTCTACTCTCTTCCCCTTTCTCTTCGAATTGACCTTCATCGAGAAAATCTAGTTCCAAATCGTGGAGATGTATCTTCTTCTTCAGCTGTGCATTCTGGGCCTCCCCTACACCTACCACATTTCCCAACCCATGCATTTTAAAGCTCCCTCGAAGTTGGTTCAAATTTTTTAATTCTCCAAGTTTACATCCTTCTTTATCATCCTTACCACCTCTGTTAAAATCACTTAATGTCCTAAGACAAGTCAATTTCCCAATCCCATTTGGAAATTTTAGTTTGAACCAGCTATCATTTGTATTAAATCTAAGCTGTCTTAAATTAATTAGTTTACCCATCCCCTATGGTAATTTCTTGAAATATTTACCATTATCAATATTCAAAGTTTGCAAATTACAAAGATTACATAAGGTTTCAGGCAATTCTTCTATTTTAACATTCTCATACATATAGAGACACCTCAAATGTATCAAATTTTCCACCGCATATGGAAGATTTGTAAATGGGCAATCCAAAATTAATGTTCGTAAACATCTAAAATGATGGCATAAGTCAGATAGGTGCATGTTAAACTCATAGTACCTTCCACGAAAATGAAGAAAGAGAGAGCGTAGATTTATTGCACGGTATCTCCAAATTCTTATCACCTTAAATGTCAAGCATGTTTTAAATCAAGAAAGAGATATCATAATCCATGTAATCCTCAATAAAAATAAAACAAGACTCAAAATAAAATACTTTTGTCTTTTTGAAAAATTTTCAATATTTTTGGATTTAAAAAAATAAAATAAAAAACAACCTAAAAAACAAAACAACCAAAAACAGAAACAAGACATGTCCACAAACAATTGAAAGAATTAAATCATGGACAAGTCAGCAACACTCACCTTAAAGGATCTTTTCACACCCATATAGCACGAGTCTTTGACTTTGTAGGTGAAAATCCATGAGAAGCAAAGTGTATTTGAGGGATTACACCAATCTTCTGAGAAAGACTAAAATCTTGCAAATTCCTTTCACAAGCCAACAAGCTTAAATTTTTCAAAATAAGATGAAACAATTTATATGGACTTATGGCAGGAGAAATATCATCACATATCCTAAATTGACATACAGAATGCTTAAGTTTCAATTTATAACAATTAGGATGAATGTGACCATGGACACCACAAAAGTGGCAAATAGGAACAAATTTAAGAATATTAGTATTCTTAGTGGGGTTTCCAGTTACAGGCTTTGGTTCTTGCCTCAACAAAGAACAATTTGGTCTAATATGACCAACAACACCACAAAGGTGATAAGTAGGCACAAAAACAAATTTATTATGCTCTCTAACAGTAGGTTTAGACTTAGGTTTAGAAACTTCAGCGTCTACATTAGAACTTTTACTTTTGTCTAACCTAGCAAAATAAGTTTTTTCTTTATTATTCCTCTTGAAAGGAGGGATATAAACTTTTTCAGTTTTAGACTTAAGAGAAACAGAAATACTTCTGTTATCAACAACAGGATTGGTACTAGTCAAATTTTCAATTTTAGCTTTAGATTCAACTAACTCTTGTTCCAAGCTTTTCATCTTCTCATCTCGAGAGGAAATTTGATTTCTCAAAAATTCATTCTTTTTATTAGATTCATCTAATCTAACATGCAATTCCTCTTTTTCAAGATTAGTCAATTTTAACTCTTCTTTAAATTTCTTAGCAATTTTCATAGATTTCAATAATTCCTTACGAAGAGTTTCACAGGCATCAATAAAATCAACAGAAGCATGAAAAGAAACATGATCAGAAAGATACTTCAAATTATCCATGACAATAGGGGTCAAGGATCAGCTCTTAGATCAAAAGATCTAAAACAAAAGAGCAACCCGCTCTGATATCACTTGTTAGTTTTTAGACCCCTTAAAATAACAATTGGATTAACCTGGTTATTAGCCAAGTGATTAACTTAGTTAAATTATGCAATTCTAGGTTAAAACAATCAAACAATCATATCAAGAATAAAGCAGCGGAAATATAAATAACACAATGATATGATGACCTAGGAAACCACACCGGTAAAAACCTGGGGAAGATTTAACCTAGCTATCCTCAAGATAAACTAGAATCCACTATATGAAAGAATTGAAGTTCATACAAAAGGACTTACAAGCACCCCCGCTTGACTTCCTAATACCCACCAGTAGAACTTACTGACACGACCACGTGCAAACTTCGAATCTACGAACTTCTTCTTTCTTGGATTCTCCACAAGATACAAGCTCCCCGCTTGTGTTTCTTTAAGCTCCAATGGCAACAACTGAGTCGATCATCAAGGTGTAGACAGAATCTTCTCCTTGAAAACCCTAAGTTTTGTGTAAAAGAAAGCTCCTCAAGGATCTCATAAGATATTCACACAAACCGTAAAAATGAGCAACAAGAGCTATTCTAAAAACGTGGCTAGGGTTTCCTTTATATAGTGGGAGAAGTAGATTTGAAACCCTAATCCTTAATGGGCTTAGGCTGAGTTGGAAAATTCTGCAAAAAAATGATCTGCATGACTTTCGATTGATCGAGTCTAAGATTCGATCGATTGAGCCAGGCAGATTTACACAGTAAATCCTACAGAGCACTCAATTCCAACTATACAATTAAACATACTTTGAGCTAGTTTAAAACAAACTAAAACCTGTTTTGATCATGGTTTGCCAACATTACAAATTAGAGTTCTAATACATTAGTTCCTAATTCCTTAGAACCTAACAAAACGAGTAAGGACCACTTGAAAGTATTATGTAGGGACAACTTTTTGGAAAATCTTTGCCACCGAATAAATTATGTGAATGTGGGGACAAACAAGGGAAGAAGACAATAAAAAGACGTGTGGTCTCCCAATGTATACAATGAGAAATGTTAGTGTCACAAAAAATTTTATAATTTTTGTCACAACTCATCGCGTGACGAATTATGAGCAGTGTAAATAAATTAGTGGATTCTTGTGGTCCACATCTCCATCACTCATACCTCATACATATGTGCATTTATGTTGATGACCAAGCCGTTTACAAGCCATTGCTTGAGTTCATTCATATGTGAAAAAACACTCCATTTATCAATAATCAAACTGAGCAATTTCATCAATACTAGTAAAACGGTATCACAGAAATAAGAGAAATTAAAAAAGAATCAATGTTCACTTTACTTGTATGTTATAATTTTCATTTAAAAAAATTGAAGTGACCCATCAAAAAAAAAAAAAAAAAAAAAAATGAAGTGACAACTGTTGATGCCAAAAAAATTTAAAAAAATTGAAGTGACCCATCAAAAAAAAAAAAAAAAAAAAAAATGAAGTGACAACTGTTGATGCCAAAAATCATCAATTGAATTCTTCGTCTATGTGGATGGACGATGGCAATTGATTCATCTAGAGACAAAATTGCAATAAGATGTGAAACAAAGAAAAAAAAATACATCGGTGTGGTGTGTGCCAAAAAAACCTCTAATGATAAAGTCAGATGGAATTCAATTGCAATATCACAATGGAATTCAACTTTGGGAGTATTTTTGGGATTAGAATTGTGTACCCTTTGGTTTCGTTCTTCTTTGGCTTTATAGCCTTCTTGTCTTTAATAAGCAACGAATCTTTGCATTCATTCTCATTTGTAACGGTTAATACATTACAAATTGATGCTTTGATATGTGTAATATCTTCTTTTTCGTTGCTGTGTCTGTTACTCTTTAGCATAAATGCTCACCATAAATGCATAAGATATCTTGGGTTCGTCCATAATGCATGAGCGAGCAGTTTCCACTCATTTCATGGCTTCCAAGAAAGTAGTTGAAAATGGCAACAAAATAAAATATGAGACTAGGTTTTTTTTTAGTATCAAAAACACTGTGAATTATCGTCATTTTGGTGTAAGGACCACTTGTAGTTGTAGATTACTTTATAAGGTGAGGCTAATGTAATTGAGTATCAATGCATTTCCAGTGTCTTTTAATTGTTCTGTCTATATTTCCAATGTATTTTAATTGGTGTATTTCCATTGCCTTATTTTATGATTTGGTATATATATTCTAAACTGTGGTAAAGTACAATTATTTTGTGGATCACTTAATTGAAATAAATTGATAATTTCACTGCATAGTTAATATAGGAATCTAAACTGGAAATTTCATGGACAATTCCTGCTACTCATTTTACTTTCCAATTGTTGCTTCTATGCTGGCATTTACTATTGGAGTTTGTGGTTCTTTCTCTCTCTTCTCCTCTTGTTATCTCTGGGATCCCTTAGCTCTTGTTGCTTCCAAACGGTTCTCCCCATTTCTTAATAAGGTTATTTACCAAAACCTTTTTGTTGTTAATTACCTCGGGCTCAGTGAAAATGATTTCAATTCAGCTGAGCCACAAGATGATCAAGCTACATTTATTCGAGCCATGCCCTCGACACAACATGACCAACCAATTCAATTTGGGAGCTCATATTTGAACCCTCATTGGATGATGCAACAATAGAAACAAGTGTTGCTATCTTTTCTTTAGTATTAGTAGGAGATTCTTTGGCAAGTGACTGAACCCATGATAGATCAGGCTCCTCTCCATTGTTCCCAAGCTCAAATGAAGATGACCTATGGTGCTTACCCAATTCATCTGTACTAAGTAACAGCCTAATCTGGCTTCCCATTCCCAACATGATCCTCTTTAGAGCATTCACATTAGGTCTTGTAAATGTCATATGTTGGTAATATTTAGCATCAAAGTCCCAAAACCCTCCGTTACCTGGTCTTCTAATTGTTTTTACAATACTGCTATAATACCGTCTTACTTTTATGACGGTATTATAGCATCTTGGATAAATATTATATTATATCTTCTCTCTTTCAACCATTTAGTTCTCTCTTCTCTCTCTCTCTCTCTCTCTCTCTCTCTCTCTCTCTCTCTTTTCCCGATCTCTGTCTTCATCCTCACTCCCTCTCTCACATCTCTCTGTCTTCTTCTTTTAAGCATGCCACTGAAGCTAGGTTGGAGGTCGGAGTGGCACGGCGTGGAGATCGACGTAGGCGTGGTGTGGTGAGATCGGCGTCATGTGCCTCATGGTGGTGATGTGAATTTTGAGTGGGTTTTGGGTTTGATTTCCGATGCCTCATGGTGGTAATGGTTTTGATTTCTTGTGGGTTTTGATGTGAATTTTTCTTTGATTTTTTGTGGGTTTCTGTCCATAGTGGTTGGTGGGTATGTTTGTTCCCGTGGATTTGCCATCGTGGTGGTGGTGGATTTTTCTTTGATTTTTTTTTTTTTTTTGTGTGTGTTGTTGCCATGGTGGTTTATTTGATTTTTTGTGTTGTTGTTGTGGTGGTGGTTGATTTTTCATTGATTTTTTGTGTTGTTGTGTTTCTGTGGTGGTGGTGGATTATTTGTGTTGTTGTGGATGTTTTTTGTGTTGCTATGGTAGTGGTGGATTATTTGACTTCTTTGATTTTTCGTGTTTTTGTGGGTTTCTTGTGGCAGAGGTGGTGGTGATGGGTGGTTGAAAGGGAGATAGTGAGGAAAAGATAAACAAACTGATGGTGGAGAAGGGAGTAAGAGAGATTGGATTATATTATTTTATTAGGTAGTATATATTATTTTAATAAGTTGAATTGGAAAATAAAAGTTGGGATGTTAGATGTGTTGTAAAATAGTATGGTATAAATAGGGATGACAATTTTTTCTTGCTTCGCTTAACCCACCCCTCCCCGCTTCGCCATGCGCAGGTTTTCCCCGCCCGCAAAGGTGGTGGGGCGAGGATGGAGCAAGATTTTAGCCTCGCACCACGGGGCGAGGCGGGGATGGGTTTAAACTTTTTAGACCTACCCTGCCCCGCCTCTCCCCGTCCCCACCCCACGTTACTAAAGGTTATAATTGTAAATTTTTCATACCCTAAAACCCTACTATTTAAACAAACATATTAATATTAGCTCATTTTATTCTACCCAATATGGTTCTCTGTCTTTTTTTTTTATGTGTTATACTATGAGATTTTTTTTTAATGATTGTTTTGTTATACACTTAGATATATTATTCAGTTTTTTCTAAAAATTGATTTGATTTGATGGGAAAAATTTAGTTGCAATTTTAACTATATTTTTATTAATGAAATAGGTTTCATTAAAAAAATTGTACTAGTTGTAGGGCAAATTAACAAAAAGTAGAGTTTTACGAGGTAGGGCGAGGCTTCACAGGGCCCCAAGGGTTGGGGATGAGGTGAGAAAGTTTTTCCCGTCATACGGGGTAGGGCGGGAATGGGGCAAGACAAAACTATGTAGGGCGGGGACGAAGATCCCATCCTTCAGCCTCGTCCCACCCCATTGCCATCCCTAGGTATAAATGATAAAGTAGGTTTTGAGATGGTAAAATGATTTTTTTTTTTTTTTTTTTTTTTTTTTTTTTTTTTTTTGTAGAAACTGGATGTGAATGCTCTTATGTTTGAAATGAACAATCTTCTAAAAAACAAAAACAAAAACTCTAGTGATAGTACTTTACATACAAGTGAAAGTGAAGTTCGTGTAATTATTTAGTAGGGTAAATTGCAAATTATATACCCTAAAATTTAGAACTGTTTAGATTTTACACATTGAAGTTTTAGAATTTAGATTTTATCTTCTGAAATTTGGGGATGTTTGGATTTTATAGCTTGACATTTCAAAATTTGAATTTTACCCCCTAAAGTATAGAGGTGTTTGAATTTTATCCTCCAAGTTCAAAAATTTTATGGTGTAAAATTCAAATACTCTCAAATTTTAGGAATGTAATTTACAATTTACCCTATTTAGTACTCTTGAAACTTCCCATCACTTGTGAATAGTAGGCCTTACCATAAATTTAATCACTATCAAATAAGAGAAGAGAGCATGCATTTAGAGTATTCCACAAGAATAATAAGTCCTACCATAAATTTAATTACTATTAGGTAAGAAAATGAAGCTCACATTTATTGTATTCCTTGAACACTAATCATCATCAACAACAATAGCTTTGGTCTCAAAGAGTCAAAATGTTGGGGTGGCTATAAATCCTGAAGAGCTTGATTATAGTTCACGTGTGTAAACAAACTAAAATTTTTGCATCTTTTACTGATGCATAGTCTAACCCAAGAGTATATGAGGAGAAAAAGTTTTTTTTTTTTTTTTTTTTTTTTTTTTTTTTCTTTTTAAGAGAAAAAAAACTAAAATGAGCCAATATTAAATTGACTAAATAAACTAAAATTTTGGTAATGGGAGTACACCTTGGAGGCCAAGATCTAGATGGATCGACATCCTCATTACACAAGTAGTCTGTTTGTACTTAAGAATCTTTTAGAAGACAGCCAAATCTTGCGAACAGGAAAGCAATTGATGAAGCTGCTGGGGGTGGTGGAGTCTTAAATATGATGTGGAAGAAGAGAGGTCTACAAACTCTCTCTCTCTCTCTCTCTCTCTCTAAACTGAACCTAGTTTATCTCTCTTCTCTCCATGGGTTTCACTTTCAGACGTTTCATTTTGATAATTTTTATGTTAGACGTGAGTCTCACACAAGTAGTCTGTTAGTTTATTAACGACAGACTAACTGATATACTAATTTAAGTAAATAAAAGTTTTAAGGATGTAATGACACTAGCCTAAAGTTCAAAAGGTGTCATTGCATTTTTCCTTAAAAAAACCGTCTAAATAGTGGAACTCATCACTTTTTGGATCTTGATTCATTACTTCAGGCCATTTACTTATGATCAAGTATAGTATTTTTAAAAGAACGTTTCAGTCTTATTAGTTTGATACTGTATTTTTTATTTTCAATGTTTAATTTCCATAAGAAGAATTTTAATTTAAGGTCACAGCCCATCTGTATGGGTAAAGCATCAAGCTTTCGAAGTGCAAAAAGTAAAGCTGTCATATAGTTTCATTTTAAAGCTTAAACCAAAACTAGAAGCATAAATATTCTATCAAAAGACAAGAAGCTCTTATAATATCCCTTGCGTGAATCTGCATTAATTTTTAGCAGAATCAAAAAAGCTTGACCGCAACACATACCTCTTATACTTTTCTTCCTATTTCTTTGCTTCTTTGAATGGACAAAGCATCAAGCTTTTTTAAAGTGCAAAGAGTAATTATATACTATACCCTCTCTTTGAAGTCAACATTAAACTAGAAACGTAAATATTCTATCAAGACAAGAAAGAAGCAAGGCTTATAATCTTCCTTGCCTTAATGTTCCTCTCTTAGCATCACCCATAAAAGCTCGAGCCTATCAAATAGCAGGAGGTCGTCCTCCGATTCTTTACTACTTATTTCTTTTCTCTTTCTCGCTCTCAAGGTTTATGGCTTTATGCTTTACTTTATTCGGTGGCAAAGATCTTTTATCAATTATATGCTAATACGCAATGACAAGTTATCCCAATAAAATTGCCTTCAATCATAATTAGTCGTAGATTCACGCATTGCGTGAGAATAGATAATTATTTTGTAATTGTGGTATAATGTAAAATTTGTTTTCTAAATTTTGTGGAAGCACTACAAAAAAACAAGTGCATTTGCAACGTTTTGGTTGTAGCTTTCAGTGTATAGTAATATGGAAACGTTTTTAAAGAATATTGTAGCAGTTATTATAGTGAACGCTACAAATATATCATGTTATTAAACAATTTCTAAAATTATTTTCCATCTATATATTTCTATAAATATATCATGTTATTATTTTGGGTGTGTTTGATTGATATTATTCATTATTTAGGAGGTCTATATTTTTCTAAATTATGTTATGTACGTTATATTTTCATAATTATTTTTTGTACAACTAAACTCTTTAACTTTCAAATATGTTATTCTCTAAAAAAGAAAAAGAATTTCAAATATATTATTCAAATTTCTCATTCTCTTAAATGAGATTATCATGATAATCAAGTCTCATTACAAAATTACACATGATATTACTCAAATAGTTGACAAACACTCAAATTCTGATATAAACTCAAATTCTCATTTTAAATATAACTAAGTATTATGTCAAACATAAATCAAACAAAAATTATAAGAGGAGAGAGAAGGCTTGTAATGGAGAACTTAAATTTTTTTATTATTTATATATATCTTAATTCTTAAGTGGGGAAGGAATATTCTAACTCTAAAACTCTCAATAGATATATTAAAAAGCATGAATTGGCTTAAAAATTATTGACAAATAAATTAATTTAGAGATGATCATATAAGACTGCTTTAAGAGGAGTTCTCAAACTGCCATAACAAAATGTTACAGCATTTTTATAGCATGTGAAGTGTCAATCTACCATAGATCAACGTAAAATAAAACAAGATTATATTGAAATACACCACAACTCAAAAAATATATATATTTTAAAAATATAATGAGATTGTTTTTTGGCTAAACATATAATGAGATTTTTGTTGTATTACTAGATTTCCTCACGAAGACTTGTTTCACTCATTGATCAGTTAGGTGAGTGGCGAGGAACCAAAACATAGAAATAAAAAATGGCATGGAGCTTTCAATCAATTAAAGCCAACACGTAACTCGTTGGCTTGGAATTTGGAAGCAGCCAGCCACGACAAATTCCCATTGCAATATGGCCATGGCCTTCAATTATTGTGAATAAAATTTTTACCTTAGCGTTCAAAAAATAAAGGGTAAATTATAAGTTTGATCCTTAACTTTTACACCAAATGTCAATTTAATTCCTAACGTTTTAAATGTGTTACTTTAGTCCTTAACTTTTTGGTATTGTGTCAAAATAGTCATTACCATTAAGTGATTGATGGAAAATGCTTACATGACTGACAGTTAAAATAAAAAGTTATTTATATGCCAAATCAGATGACATGTGCACTGCCATCTGAAATTTTTTTAAAGAACAGTTTATGTTAAAATTGGGATCTCAAAACCAATTTATGTTAATAAATCACTGACTTAAATCTTTACTTGAGCCTTGTGAAAAAGACCGCAACTTTTTATGGACATCTATTTGGTTGCTGAGAAACTTGATTAGAAAAACAATAAAAATACGGTCTTGAATATTTGTTTTGTGATTTTTCTATGTTTTCAAAAATTGAAGGGTTTCTTCTACTGTGCCTGAGATAACTAAGCCATAGATCTAGAATATGATTGCGTTAGGTTCAGATTGAAGTAATATTGTTCAATCAGTTTAATGATAGGGATAAATGTATGGAATAAATCTATTAATTATAATCATTTTTCATTGTTGATTAACCAAACCCCAACTCCCAAGTGTTCTACGCTCAAAAGGAGAAAATCAAGCCAAAGAAAGTGAAGCACAAAAGCTTGCCGATTCCTTCTTTTCTTATAAGTTTGATTGCCAAAACCAACAAGAGCCAACAAGTTATTCCAAAGCTTGAAGACTTTCTTGGTGACTTGTAGTCTAATTGGAAAGCAATTGAGAGGTCCACATTCTCGACATTGCTGCTTTAGAATTCAGATGATCATAGGTCGCTTGTATGGAGTACAATGATTTTGAGATCTCAATTTTAACAAAAACTTTTACTTTTAAATAAAAATTTATTCCAAGTAAGAGTACGCATGTCATCTAATGTGGCATAATAATAATTTTTTATTTTGGCCGTTAGTCACCTCGGCATTTTTCATCCATTACTTAACGGTAGGAACCATTTTGACACAATACCAAAAAGTTAGGGACTAAATTGACGCATTTAAAACGTTAGGAACTAAATTGACATTCAATGTAAATGTCAAGGACCAAAATTATAATTTACCCAAAAATAAATAAATAAATATGATACTTTTTACTGAGAAAAGATTTTCCAAATCCTAACCATTATTAGTACTTTTTTTTTTCTTTTTCTTTTTTTGAAGAAAGTAGTACTTTTGTTTTTTGACTCTCTACTTTTTGCATGACTCGATTATTATGCGTTCCAAACACATGGTCTATTTGTTCCAAAAACTAATTTAAATTAGTTTTTGGAACAAATAGACCATGTGTTTGGAACGCACCCACACCAACACACACTTAGCTAATTAAAACTGTGATACAAACTTGGCTATATAAATTGACTGATTAATGAGAGTCTCAATATGAATTAAAATTGGTTATGTTGTAAGCGACATTACAAAGGGATTAACACCTACTAATATATATCATAGTACTATTTTCTACTTATGTGTTACGTACATGTAATAAATAAAGAAAAAATGCTTGGCTTTGGCTGGGTACGAACAAATTAAAGACCAATTGGAACTTGAATCATCTTTTTGGCCCGTGAGTTCTATTAGCATCAAACTGTCTGCTACAACTTTATTCATTCCACAGCCAAGCATTTGGTTTTTTAGTGGTCATCCGTTTCTATGGTTTTTCAGATTTCACATGATATATGAATCGTATGATTGAAACTCCACCAGAGACATTATTGAGACAGTGAGGGAAAAGGCAAGCCAAGGGACAAAAGAAGATCTTAGGACTGGATTATTTGGTCTCAATTTTGTGGCGGAGGGACCAGATATACTTGTTTCATAGTGTTCATTGCCAGGCCTAAATGGGAGGCTAAAATGCGAAATGAAATGAACTCAACTTTCTATTTATATAATGACCTTCTTTCCCGTTCAGCTATACACATTTCCAGTTAATTCCAAACTAGTTTTGCTTTGTACCAATGGAATCTTCTTCTTTCAAAATGAACCATGGTCCAAAAAGTAATGAGAAAGAAGAGTGTAGGTCTGATCCTAACATCCATAACAAATGCAAAGAAATCATGTCAGTCATCCCAAGAAGAAAGGGAAATTGGACTTTGGATCTCTACCAGTATGAAGGTTTTTGGTGCGGTCCATATTCCTTAGAAGGAATGTTGATGGCTCAAGATCATTTCAAGCCTCAACCCAACCAAGTGATCTTGAGTAGTACTGCACAACTTGGCTTAAGGCTCTGAGTTTTGCCATTATGACACGATCAAGTTGCGATGAGTCTACAAACCCGTTACTCACCAGAATGGCACATGATTTGGTACCTTTCTTGGAGTTTAGTGCCATTGCATCTAGATGTACCACTTGTGGCTACACACATTCCCTACACTTCTTTACCAAAATCCATTATAAATTCTTGTTGTAAAATTGTTTACATATGCACGGATCCAAAGGATGTATTTGTGTCTCAATAGCACTTTGCTCATAAGTTGAGTGCTACCAATGCGAAAGCCTTGGCCATGGAAGATCTTCATTTGGAGGATGCATTTGAGTTCTTTTGTGAAGGATTATCTCCATATGGACCATATTGGGTCATTTATTAGGGTATTGGAGAGCAATTTGGAAATCACCAGAGAGGATACTATTTTTAAAGTACAAAAATTTGAAGAATGAGAGTATATATTGGGTGAAGAAAATAGCTCAATTCATGGGTTATCCTTTCTCCTTTGGGGAGGATGATAAAGGTGTGGTAAAAAATATTATAAATCTATGTAGTTTTGAGAACATGAAAAGCTTGGAGGTCAATAAAAGTGGGATCACGCAATTTAGAGCCAACGAGTTGGCAACTAAAAACGATGCGTTTTTTAGGAAAGGTAAAGTTGGAGATTGGAATAATTGTCTCACACTTGAAATGGCTATGCAACTTGATCAAATAACCAAGTAAAAGCTAAGCGATTCTGGGTTGACATTGCACATCACATATAATGCATGAGCGAGCAGTTTCCACTCGTTTCATGGCTTCCATGAAAGTAGTTGAGAATGGCAACAAAATAGAATATGGGACTAGGTTTTTTTCTTTTTAGCATCGAAAACACCATGAATCATCGTCATTTTGGTGTAAGGACCACTTGTAGTTGTAGATTACTTTATAAGGTGAGGCTAATGTCATTGAGTATCAATGCATTTCCAGTGTTTTTTTAATTGTTTTGACTATATTTCCAATGTATTTTAATTGCTGTATTTCCATTGCCTTGTTTTATGATTTGGTATGTATATTCTAAACTGTGGTAAAGTATAATTATTTTGTGGATCACTTAATTGAAATAAATTTATAATTTCACTGCATAGTTAATATAGGAATCTAAACTAGAAATTTCATGGACAATCCCTACTAATCATTTTACATTCCAATTGTTGCTTCTAATATGGTTGTTCCCATACTGGCATTTACTATCGGAGTTTGTGGTTCTTTCTCTCTCTTCTCCTCCTGTTATCTCCAGGGTCCCTTAGCTCTTGTTGCTTCCAAATGGTTCTCCCCATTTCTTAATAAGGTTATTTACCAACACCTTTTTGTTGTTAATTACCTCGAGCTCAGTGAAAATGATTTCAATTCAGCTAAGCCATAAGATGATCAAGTTGCATTTATTCAAGCCATGCTTCCGACACAGCATGACCAACCAATTCAATTTAGGAGTTCATATTTGAACCCTCACTGGATGGTGCAACAATAGAAACAAGTGTTGCTACTTTTTCTTACCATTTCTTTAGTATCAGTAGAAGATTCTTTGGCAAGTGACTAAACCCATGATAGATCAGGCTTCTCTCCATTGTTCCCAAGCTCAAATGAAGATGACCCATGGTGCTTACCCAATTCATCTATACTAAGTAACAGCCCAATATGGCTTCCCATTCCCAACATGATCCTCTTTATGTTCGGAATAAACAATCTTCTAAAAAACAAAAACAAAAACTCTAGTGATAGTACTTTCCATACAAGTGAAAGTCAAATTCGTGTAATTATTTAGTAGGGTAAATTGCAAATTATATCCCCTAAAGTTTGGAGGTATTTAGATTTTATACATTGAAATTTCAGAATTTAGATTTTTATCTCCTAAAATTTGAGAGTGCTTGGATTTTACAGCCTGACATTTCAGAAGTTGAATTTTACCCCCTAAAGTATGGAGGCATTTGAATTTTATCCCCCTAAATTATGAAATTTTATGGTGTAAAATCCAAACACTTAAACTTTAAGGATGTAATTTGCAATTTACCTAATTTAGTACTCTTGGAACTTCCCATCACTCATGAATAGTAGGCCCCACCATAAATTTAGTTACTATTAGATAAGAGAAGGGAGCATGCATTTATAGTATTCCACAAGGATAATAAGTCCTACCATAAATTTAATTACTATTAGGTAAAAATGGAGCTCCCCTATACTGTACTCCTAGAACACTTATCATCATCAACAACAAAATCTTTGGTCTCAAAGAGTCAAAATGTTGGGGTGGCTATAAATCCTGAGGAGATTGATTAGAGTTGACATGTGTGTAAACAAACTAAAACTTTTGCATCTTTTACTAATGCATGGTCCAACCCAAGAGTATATGAGGGAGAAAAAGTTTTTTCTTTTTAAAAGAAAAAAACTAAAATGAGCCAATATTAAATTGACTAAATAAACTAAAATTTGGTAATGGGACACCTTGGAGGCCAAGATCTAGATGGACCAGCATCCTCATTTACAATCAAAGCAACAAGCTCCATCGATTTTGGAGGTTAGATTAAACGTCATTACAAGGAATAGTAGAAAAAGGTTTGTGGATATGATTTTACAAAGTCACAAAACTCCTTGCTAAAATAACATTCCTACTTGTTAAAAGCCACCTGTTTTGAATAGATCCCAGAAAGGAAAGAAGGAACAGTCCATTCAGACTGCGCCACATAATCAACTAGAGAATCTCATTGTTTGTCAGCAATTTGTTTAAAATTTAAGGGTTAAATGACAAAAGATCATTGATACTAGACTAGAGTATCACCTAAAGGCTAAAGCTCTGAGTGACATTGAAAGAGGTTTCTCCACAACATAAGCAAGTGATCCAACATATTGGGAATGACTCTAAACACTAAAGATAGAAGGTTGACTTGTATCAATATTTATCAGTCTTAACAGATGGAATTGCTTTTGTAGCTTTCAAAGCAAAGGAATGTGGCTTTCTCATGGAAGTGGCATATATATATATTTAATAACAAGAAAACAATCAATAATTAAAAGAAAAGGTTCTATTGAGGAAGCACTAGAAAATGACAAAATTTTCCAAGGTATATACGGATGCTCAAGGCCTTTTTCAATAGATAAGCATGCAGGCTCAGATTTCTTTATACATTCAAAATAATATATTGTGGTTCTTTTCAAAAGTATTGTCAAGAAGCTCAAGTAGGCCCCATCTACATAGGACAATTTCACACAAAAATGTTATGAATCAGCAATCCTAGAGCAAACCGCAAGATTTCAGAGGACATACTTGACATAATTAGTGTCAACTATCAACATACAGGAAAAAACAAAGGGATACAATAACACAAAAAACATCAAATTAACAGCTACTTTAATTGGACAGTGCTGCTAGTCACTTTATCCAGCCATTTTTTCTTCTAATATGGTTGTTCCAATCTAAGAGTTGGTGGCTCTTCCTCACTATATCCTCGTGACATCTTTAGGAACTCATATATGCTTAGGTCATGTTGCTTCCAAATGGTTCTGCCTATTTATTGACAAAATTTGTGGTACATCCCTTCTTTCTATCCCTGATCAAGGACATCTGTATGGTCCAAGTCTTCAAGAAACTCGACCGGTTGGTTGAAGACGGTAGTTTTTCCCACATCATGTCAATTATCATGACCTTGCTTTGTTTCTCACTATTTCTCAATTGCACATTGCACACACAAAATGAGCAAACAAGTCCATATTATATTAATAGCTAGTTGCCAATCATAAAACCAATATGCTCTTGCCCCAGTTGAATGAACTCATCTATCATCTAATGAAATTTTGAATATAAACTTGCTTATAGGTTCATTGATCATGTTTCCAGATCAATAGGTGCAACAAGCTATGTGTAAAGCAGGCTAGATATTTAAAGGTTGAATGAATGGACATTTGTTCAGTTGGCCACTGTGGACATGTATAATGTAGCAAGAAGCATAATCTCACACAAAGGGTACACAAAGGGTATATACATGTGCAAACCCACAAACACATACATATAGCTCACAGAGACAGCTAGACATGAGTGAGGAAGATAAAAAAATTTCCAACCAAGAAGAAACTTAAATGGAATGGAATATAAGCATGTCTCCCATTAATAGGCTCAACTGTGAATCCATATACCCTACCACTGAACCATGAATAGCCCTGTGTGCAAGGAGGGTTGAATACACTTTTCATATGCATTGCTCAGAACAACACAGATCAGGTAATTGGGATCTGCAAAACAAGCAAATAAAGGCTTATCCTTTGCCCATCAATTTGTAGGACAAGGGACAGAGAAAGGAACTGTGAATTTTCCTCCTACATCGATTTTAGACTTCTCCAAATACATGAATATCTCTTTAGACATATATGACAGCTTGACACGATAACATTCAAGAAAATGACCAAAAAAAGTAAGTTTAAAATGCATGGAAACTACACACAACATTAATTTTTATCACTATGTTCCAGGCAACTTTTATATCTCCAACATGAGTTTTGGGCGTTTTACGCAGTCCAACATGTTTCTCCACATCAGATTATAGGACATTGTAAGAACAATTAATTTTTAATAAACTAATGGTTATATTTGAGATAGATACCCATCTTACCCAGCCCAACACTGACGCCAGCTTTCTCTTGTAGTACACATAAACGAGATCACAATTGTATCCCCATTTAGCAACCCTGTCATGAGGGAGAATTCTATCCATGAATGTTAGCCAACAAATGAAGGAATGCTTAGGAATAGCAATACAAATCCAAACCAAACACCATCAATCAACAATTGGAATCTTTTACCTAATCTTATTCCAAATTGATCTACATTAACAAAATGAATAGAAAAACAGAAATTTATTTACAATAAGGAGCAAAAATTAGGACTCATTTGTCAATTGAACAAACAAAACACAAGTTAAGGGAAAATAATATCAAGTACCATTACTAGTAGTGTTAATCTGTGAACACCTAGATGGGGTTTTCTCTTTGAGATTGATCTTGATCTTTCTTCATCATCCATTGCAAGTTTTTTGTGTTAATCTGCTAGGCTTATGCTATTTGTAAAATCCAGAGGACCTATCTTTGGTCCGAATCATAAGTGCCAAACAGATTAAGATTATCTTGAGATGAGCTAGATATGACCTAGTTGACAATCATTTGAAGCATAGAGAGTACCGGAGTTCCAATTAATGTGACAATTGTCAATGATTTTAGGAATTCCAGCCAAAAAAACTCTGGGGGTAGTCCTCCAAATTTCCTACAGAAAAGAGTAATCTTTCACACAAATTTCAAATCCACAAATTATCATTGTGTAGAAACTTATAAATATCACATAGCCCAGTCCACTTTAAATTAGGGATCTCAAAAATCTCAAATTTTAACTCCATATGACCATAACATAGAAAACCAAAAATAATGCTAAATCAAATTGCATTACCTTACAAACCACTGAAGTCCTTCTTGAGCTCCTGCTACTTTGAATGAATAAACTCTTGAGATGCACAAACAAATAATTATCAAAGAAATAAATTGGAGCTGTTCGCGAGGTGAAGACAACTTCATAGGCTAAATCTTAAAACGTATTAATGGCAATGAAAACATATTTACTATAGGATGTGATCCTGTGTGCTTTAGACAGGCTCATATGTGCAATATGACCACTCCCTCTTAAGCAATATTTGCTTACCCATAAGGAATATAGTTTTGAGTTCAGCTTGCAATAATAAACAAAATGTAGGTACACGAGAAAAAAACAAACAAATAGCATAAGACCATTTTGTTAAGATTTACTGGTAAAATTATTTTGTAGTATTAAACCTAAACTCTACTGCAACTTCTAGGATCACTGTGCCCATAAAAAATATCTAACAATATATGTTGGCCATGGATAGGTTCTCATTACCATTTATACTCTGCAGATTTTGAGAGTATACAATTCTCTGACTCATAATTAATTGCTTAAGGTACACAATCAATACAAGATTACAACTCAACCATTAGGAACTTTTTTTCAACATAAAATACATGTTCAGATCAATCCAATAATTTTTCAAGTGTTAACTCTTTGTTCTGTTAAAATAGTTTTTTAAATGAATGAAGCTTACCACTGTAGCAGCCCATTAACTTGGCAACACATGTACCATTCTTAATACATTACGATTGAACATGGGTTACATGAATTATTTCTTGAGCCTCCGAACAGTAGTGTTGCAATCAAAGGATGATATCCAATATAAGAGTCTCAATATCAAATCATGGTTTTTGTATCCGAAGATATACATGACCATCGGTCCATAAGATTTTAGAGTTGTGTATGCCTCAAGGAGTACTGGAATGCCTCTCTGACTCTTGTTTCCATCTTCAACATCATCATACTCAGATTTTCTAGAAAGCCCCTTCACATCCAAATTCACTTTCCTAGCTTTTCTTCCTCTATTCCTTGCAACATTTTTTCAAACACCTTTCTGACTCTTGTTTTCATCTTCGTCATCATCAAACTCATTGTCACTAGCATCCTCAACCTCAGCATCAGATGAATCAAACAATGCCCCTTCATATTCTTCCCCACTTTCATCTTCCTTTCCTTTCTCAATAACTGTCTGCTTTTTCTTTTCATTACTTCCACCCAGCACACTAACCGGTTTACCATCTTCCTTCACCATGTTCATGAGGTGAATATACCGATTCCTCATTTCCATCCATGGATGATCCTCAACTAGCAAACCCCTCTTGTAACCCTCCTTCAAAACCGCAATGCAGGTTCCAATCTTAGTGGACATATAAAATATACCCAGGTGCTGAAGCAATGCTCTCTTAAACCTGGACCGAAGCCCTAAATACTCTCCAAACAACAGCAAAGTATCCCTCTCAGTCTTCTTTGGCACAAGAATATGAAGCAACTCATGCAAAACCGCAACCGTCCACTCATCTGATTCATCACTATTTGGCAGAAGATGAGAAGCATCTTCACATGGAGAAATGTAAGGCAACTTCTGCCACTCATCTTCCCACTTCTTTGACTTCTTATCCATCTCAAAACCTCTCAAGAATTGCATAGGGAATGCAATAGAACCCTTCTTTTCCATAACCGAAACTGCAAGCTCATCACTGCAACAAACCAACTCCAAAACACCATCTTCATCTCTGTTTCCGCCACCTACGACTCGAAAATAGTCAGGGAACTCCGTAACTATGGGTTTTTTTTTTTTTTCGTAATTATAAGGAAAATCTTCACATGGAGAAATGTAAGGCAACTTCTGCCACTCATCTTCCCACTTCTTTGACTTCTTATCCATCTCAAAACCTCTCAAGAATTGCATAGGGAATGCAATAGAACCCTTCTTTTCCATAACCGAAACTGCAAGCTCATCACTACAACAAACCAACTCCAAAACACCATCTTCATCTCTGTTTCCACCACCTACGACTCGAAAATAGTCAGGGAACTCCGTAACTATGGTTTTTTTTCTTTTTTTTTTTCGTAATTATAAGGAAGACCCAAATCCCATTTCAAGCAATCAATGGTGCTAAGTGGGATTTTGTTGGTTTTTGATATCATCAAGAGCTTCAAAAGGGGATCAGCAGTCTGCTTCTTATAAGTATCGCTCTGATAAACCAAGCGTTGTTCGGCATCGAGGTTTAATGCCTCAGCAGTGAGGCGGACGTGGGGCAAAACTCCGATTCCACCAGGAAGGAACTCATCGAAAACAGAAGGGTATTTGCGGATGAAATCAATGGAGCGGAATGGGATTTGGAGGGAGTCATGTTTCTGGGTGATGATGGAGATGGGTGCAGACTTTGAAGGCTCGGATATGAGCAAATTCTTGAGATTGGGAAGGGGTTTTAAGTGCTTCTCCTTCTCCACTGTTGCTGTGGGCTTCTTCTTCTCTCATTTTTTCTTTGTTTTTGTTTTTTTGTTTAATATATATATATATATTTCTTCTTGTCTTTTGGGTGAGGAAGAGCTATCTTTTGGGTGGGTGAAGAAGAATAGAATAGCCGAAGAAGAGACAAGATGGTCTTAGCAAAAGAAGAAGAGACAAGTTGGTGTGCGGAGGAAAAGAAAAATATTTGATGGAAAAAAAGTGAAGGAAAAAAAAATATAAATAAGTATTTTAAATATTAGAATAGAATGGATCACAACTAAAAACAAAGAGTCTTATGAAAATATTGTCACATTTTATTTTATCCCTAAACTTTTTTAATTATTACTATTTTTCTTTTTAAAAAAATAGTGCTATTGACAAAATATTTTTATAACAATTTTGTTATAAAGTTTATGTAGTAAATTGTTATTAGTTTTCATCTGCACCTACTAGTGACATTTTTTTTCCTACCATTAACAACTTGTCATGTCGAATTTATTGTGAAATTTTTGTGAAAATATTGTGTCCATAACTTGCATTAAGAGAGGTAATTAAAACAATAAATTCTCTTTTCATATACATATATATATATATACACAACTCAAACCGCCACTTTTATAAGTGTTAGTCAAACACTCAGTTTTTTCAAAAAACATTTTTTTGATAGTTTTTACCAAATACATTGCTTAAAAAAATAAAAACTCAATTTCATACTACTCTTTTTAAAACTTCCACTTTTTTCAAAAGTACTTTCTGAAAAAGTCGAACCAAACTCACCTTAGTAGAACTAATAGACTGTGGTTTTTTAGTCCTTTGAACCCACTCATTTCTTTTTTTTTGGTGGAAATTACACTTTACCCATCTATAGTTTGTCTCAAATTTAATTTACCCACTCGTAGTTTCATTTTTGACACTTAACCCACTTGCATTTCACTTCGTTACTATTCCGTAACCCATCCCCCTATCAAAATTTTAAAATTTATATACATTTACCAATAGTCTTGCCATAGAATATCTCTTGCACCCCACATTTTTGTTTATTGTTTTTTTTTAGTTGCAACTTACACAAATGCAAGTAAAAATAATATGCAAGTATTATAAAAGATTTAATTGCTTGAGTTCAAATCATCTCATTCGCTAATAAACAAGGAGTTATAAAAAAAAAAAATTGAAATGTTTTTATTGATAATCTTAATTACATATATTATATATAAGGACAAATATACAAAATTATGCATGTTATATTATAATAATCATTCATTTAGTTAGAAAAGAACTCTAAAATTATGTACTAATAACTCATTTAGTTATAGTTTCTCAAAAAAAAAAAAATATATATAAAAAAAAAAAAAAAAAAAAAAAAAATAGCAATGCAAAGAAATGAAGCATAGTGGCCCATTAACTTGACAAGGTAAATTTCACAAACATGATTCCACCAACACAAGAAGACAAGAACAGTAATAACATGCGAATTTAATCCTTTCTATTCTTCCAATTTGTGGTGTTTTTGTGTAATCTTAAAAAAAAGAAAAAGAAAAAAAAAGGATTATATGACAGCCTACTTTTTCCACTTTGAAAGGTTGATACTTCTGTAAATGTTTCATTTTCTTTTGTATCTCACTAACTAGCCCAATGGGCCACTTTGTGTAATTGGCTGAGGCCAGTTCCTATATCCTGTAATGGGCCTTTTTGTGTAACTGGACAGGGCTAGTTCACATTTCCTGGCTTCCTCCCCTGATTCCTCAGGCTCTAGGCCGAGATGGACCTAGGCCTTCTCCCTTTTTATTGTTCCCCTTTGTGCCTTGTGGGTTGATCAATAAAGTATTTATTCAGCCAAAAAAAAAAAGTTGATGTTTTGCCCATATAGATGGGCAATGACCTTAGTTAAAATTCTTCTTGTGGAAATTAAACATTGCAAATAAAAAGTATCAAACTAAGAAGAATGGAACGTTCTTTAAAAAATTGTATAATTGATCATAAGTAATTGGCCTGCAAGTAATGAATCAAGATCAAACAAGTGATGAGTTCCACTATTTAACCAACTCACATACCTACATATATACTCATAAAATGATAAAAAATCCTACATATGTAATTTCCTTTAATTCATCATAAATACAACATTATACAAATTAAAGTTCAAGGGCACTATTTTTTCATGAACTAATGGAAACAGAAGGTCCACCGTCCACAACACTGAAGTAGGACCAGCAACATTTGAATTTTATTTGCACTAGCCATTGACAATGTGTTTGGAAGCTAGAAGGGAGAAGGGCGTAGAGGGAAAGGAGAGAAAGGAGAGAAGAGGGAAAGGGAACGGATTTGGAAGCTTTAAAAATTAAGTAGAGAAAAGGGAAAAAAGTACCTCTTCCTCTTCCCTTTATTTAAAGGTTTTAAAAATTAAGTAGGGAGAGGATGGATGAGGAAAATGAAATTCAAAGAAATAAATATAAACTGATATCATAAGAGCAAGATTGACAATTAAAACTTTTTCAATACAAATGGCTCCCATCCCCTCCCCTCCCTCTTCAAATTCCCCATTTGGGAGAATTAAATACGAGGGGTCGTTGGATTGATTTATAATAATACAAATGAAAAATACTTTAAAAGTATTGAGAATGGCATAATACTGTAAATAAAAATGTACAACCCCTAGTGTTTGTACAATGCAGTTGTGCAATACTAATGGCAAGGTATCCAGGCCATGAGTATGAAAGAAGTGGCTGCACAATCTGCAAGCTGGCCAGCTTTAAACGTTGGCGATGGGAGGTGTATACTACCAAGATCCTTTATCACAGTACGCAAGTCCCTGCTTGCCTTACACTTGAAAACAGTGGTATGTGCATCCACAAAAAAGTCATTTTGTTATACTTGCAAAGCTTGAAGGTAGGCATTACTGACACAATCATTCAGGTGCTTGATGCTCTAGAAAGGCAGACTGCATGGCTATACGGCTTCTGACTGTTAATAAGCTCAATACATCCTTATGCGTATCTGCCAATTTTTGGGGGTAGATAAAATAAAAGAAAAGAAAAAGGTTAGCCAACGCTGGATCATTTTTCCACAGTACATACTTAAACTAGAAGTTGAGAATTCAGAGAAAGTTCAAGTTAATTACCCTTGAATTAAGACACTAAAGTTCTAAAGCTGTAATCCTATAACAGGTATTGATAGCACTTGTGCCAAGATTTCTGCTTTATTTCTTATGACGATGCATGAAGATTTGCAAACCTAAAGAATGAAGCCAAGGGGAAATCCTGATAGGAATCCTCCAATATGAGCAGAATCAACCACACGAGGTAGAAATCCAAGGGACAAATTTATGGCAATAATGAGCTTGAGAGTTACAACTTACAAGTGCTGCACACTGAATATTCAGGAGTCAAGATAAAACCTTAGCTTTGAGTCTCAGACTGTGACTTTTACCAACCAAAGACATAAGGGCAAAAAGAATATGTTACCTTATTTGCATTGATTATCCAGTTAGAAGCTCAGAAAGCATGGTTCCCAATAGGCCAAAAAATGAATTAGATGCTGCAATTGATATTGTTGAATTTGGCAGAACATTACTGTGGTGTCCTGTGATATAAAAAATCAACTGATTATGCATAGCCACTTTTCCAGAAGGGATTGTGCAGTTAAGAAAGATGCTAAAGTTGATTATGAAATCTATTAATCTACACTTTACCCACAATCCAAAATGATTTTAAACATAGATGATTGCTTGGTAGGATGATTTAAAAGCAAAGAGAAAAGCACCTCATGAGAAAAGAAGAAGAATATATAGTTACCTATGCTACATAAAGTATGTAGTATTAGCACCCAGAGGTTATAGCAGACGGTGCACAAACTCCAGAAATAGTATGGACACTTGGGCTGCAAAAGAAAGATGTGATATCTAAACAACAAAGGTCTTTATGAACAGTCACCATGAATACATGATCAAGACACTTCAAGTCCAAAGAAAAAATGCCAACCTTCAATGTAAACATAAGGCTTTTAAGAATGAAATTGGAAGCCATCTTTCAGATCATCATCACTATAATACTCTTCACTGTTGCATTCAACACCATTCTTCATGCATATTACTTCAAACACTGGTTCTGCTACTAGCTTAGTGAGCCTTGTAAGTGATCTGAATCATAAGTGACATCCATACCAATAGATAAATGGAGAGGAAGATAGAAGAAACTAAATAACAGCATGCCGAATGGAAACCTAATAAAGCATTAGATAGATACCTAAAGGACAAATTTGGGGCAACATTAAAATGTACAAAGGGAACACATGCTTCATTGGCAGTTCAGAATCCTTGCTCATATGTCCAAGTGCTGGCCTTCAGAGCTCCCTTGTAAAGTGGGAATTATTTCTTGTGCTGGATAGGGGTTATTAATGGTAACAAGCATCAATTAGAAGTAATACCACCACCACAGTGAGAAGGAAAAGGCAGGAAGAGTATGGAAAAACAAACTTTTTCTAAGACATAGGAGGATGGAGGAAGAGAGATAGAGTACTTCTTGAAGGAAATAAACAATGGAGGGAACTCTTTGAGTGAGACATGATTGACATTAGACAGCAATGAAGTCAGAATAATCCAGTAAGAAATTCAGTTCACTTCCAAGAATGTTGTTCTGGATGTACATATTGTGTGATGGTTACCTAATCCAATTAACGAAGCCAAAGTATTCACGATATCTTCATCCCTAATGGCAGCTGCCTCCCATGCTTTGCACTCTTCCATATCAAGAAACATGTTCTGCTCTAAGACAAAGAACAAGCATTAGATAGATTTAGAAACTTGATACATAGCAAGTACCTAATCCTATAACATTTTGACTAGATGATTAACAAGTATATATTTGAGCTATGAGGGCTTCCCCGCATTCTTCTAAATAATTTATTTTAAAAAATAAAAAAAAAACACCCAAGGTGTTGAGCATTCAAATTTTAGATGGAAGGCTAAATAAAGGTGTTACTGAAAAATTACCAAGTTGCCTTTTGTAGTTATCAAACTAGATGGACTACTAAAGAACCAGCATTCCAGGTTAAACTTCTTTCTGCATCTTGGAAGGGTTAGCAGGCTTTTAGTACACACAGCCTTCTATATGTTTAGATTAAATGTGGCCGAATTAGATTGGAACATTATTGCATGATGTTCTGGAATGAGACCAAAACATTCCTAGGCCCATAAAGGTTGGAAATAGAAGTAACTGACCTTGGATTATAAAGCAAATATAACAGCATGACAAGAAGAAAAAGAATATGAAGATACTTGTAGGTGAATTACAATTGAAAAGCAGAATATGACTTTAATGCCTCAATTTTTTCTATAATTCACTTCTATTTCAGGTATGTCCATTTCATTCCAAAAGAAAATTAAATATTATGGATGGAGAAAATAGACAGAAGATTAAAATGAAATATCAGGATATACCTTACTATAGAAGAGTATCCAAGGTATTTGTGATTTATTCTTCTCTCCTAGTGATCACCTCCGAGCAATTATATAACTCAATAACTTTCAAACTAGATTATTAGAAAAAAAAGAAAAAAAATTGGAGCCCTAATATTCAAAATATTAAAGAGAACAAGACCAAAAAGAACTAGTGAAAAACGTTACAAATGAAAGATTTAAATATTAAAGAAAAAACTTTATTGCACCATTAATAGCCAAGGAGGTTTCTGACTTTCTGCTTCATCCTTGGTCAACACATCATTTCTCAATACTTTTGGACTAGTTTTGAACAATCTGCTTGCTGCTTGATAGTAGGCTGGCTTGTAAAGGTCAAATCACCACCCAGAAAATGCCACTCCCAAACTCCAAAACCTTCCCTACAAATTTTCCCATGTAGTGTTAAAGAATTAAATACTAGCAGGCTTTAAGTATTATAGAATTTGAGTAGTGAGTACTAGCAAGGTGTTATAGACAATCTCGCAATTTCATTGCAGCTGGGCACAGAGAAATTGTGGTGCGAGCTAGTAAGTCACTACTATAATTTTGAAAGTTATCAGAATCTCTCTATTGTGGTTTTCTGTACCACTAAAGATTTCTTTAGGGGGTGGGGCTCTCAATTACACCAAAGTTAATATGTCACTCATATTATATGCTGAAGCTATCAAGTCTTAACTGTATGCTCAAAAATGAAAAGTCAAATTAAGGAGATTTCTAACAACAATATACAATTGCTTTAGTTGGTAGGTGATGTGCAAATATGATTTTTTTTTTTTTAATTAAAAATGTAAACTTAGGTAGGTCATTAAAGAACCAGGACATGCATATAATGAAAATCCTCCAATAAACTTTATTCATGATTCCTCGACTAACAGATTATACTTTGCAACAGTCTCTGAGCTTAGTTTATATATACATCATGCATTATTGAACAGAAGGGAGAGTGAGAGGAAATAGATTTCCAATTTCAAAACAAAATTTCCATTCACATTTAACAATACAAATAATGAAGTTCATTTGACAGGATTATTTTATTGAGCAGGTTTGGGATAATCATTCGGTTAATTCATATGTAAAAAAACAATCCATTCATCAACAACCAAACAAAGCAATTTCATCAATACTATTAAAACGATATCACAAAAATAAGAGAAATTAAAAAATAATCAATGTTCACTCCATTTGAACATTATAATTTTCATTTCAAAATTGAAGTGACAACTAATAAGATTCAAAGATTGATGGTGATTATTCTAGCAGAAAAACTATATATAGCTAACAATAACTCTATGGTGAAATTAGAATATATAAATTTAAAATTTGAATGGGCTTTGAGATCCAACAACTTAAATATTATTCAACTGCAACAGAAACAGTGCAATGAATTAACCTATTCTAGAGGTCTTCCACCATGTAAGTTCTCAACTGATCAAGTAATATGCAGGGTATGATGAAAACATGGACTTGAAAGCAGAAACAAATCAATTAAAATAAGAAGATTTGGAATAAGAAAAAACACAAACCCAAAGAGTTTGGAGATGGATATGGCAGGGAGGATCTAATTGTTTTGATTCTGAGACAAGGGTGGAGAAATGAAGCAAAAAAGAGAGCCAAACCACCTTAAACATCCACAAGAATAGAGGCTTTTGAATTTCTCTTCTATCACCGTTGTTATTAAACACTCTGGTTCTCATCTTATTGATAACCAAAATCCTAAAAGAATAGCACATGATGAATTATGTCAGACTGGCCTAAATACAAAAAATCAAGAAAATCCACAAGGCCCATATTGATGTAATATTAAAACATAAATTAATAAGCGAAATCAAATTTATGCAGAATGCATTTACCTAATATTATTCCAAATGATCTACATTAACAAATATCAAAATGAATAGAAAATAAGGATGCATTTGTCAATTTAATGAACAAAACACAAGTTGTTTAGGGAAAATTAGATACCATGACTAGTAGTGTCTGTGACTGTGACTGTGACCCCCCAGATGGGGTTCTCTTTGAGATTGATCTTGATCTTTCTTCCTCATCCATTGCAAGCGGTTTGTATTAATCTGCTAGTCTTTTGCTATTTGTAAAATCCAAAAGACTTGTCTTTGATCTGAATCATAAGTGACAGCTAGATTGAGATTATCTTAAGATGAACTAGATGTGACTTAGTTCACAATCATTTGAAGCATAGAGAGTACCAGAGTTCCAATTACAGTGAAATTGTCAATGATTTTAGGAAGTCCAGCCAAAACAACTTTGGGGGTAGTCCTCCAAATTTCCTACAGAGAAGAGTAATCTTCTACACAAATTATCATTGTGTAGAAACTTATTAATATCACTTAGCCCAGTCCACTTGAAATTAGAGATATCAAAAAACTCAAATCTTAACTCCACATGACCACAACATAGAGAACCAATGCTCTGACTCATAATTAATTGCTTAAGATTCACAATCAATACAAGATTACAATCCAACCATCAGGAACTTTCTTTTCAACAGGAAGGACATCTTCAGATCAATCCAATAATTTCTCAAGTGTTAACTCTTTGTTAAGTTAAAATAGCTATTTAGATGAATGAAGCTTACCACTGTAGCAGTCCATTAACTTGACAACACAGGTACCATTCTTAATACATTACAATTGAACATGGGTTGCTTGTTGTATTTCTTGAGCCTCTGAACAGTAGTGTTGCAACCAAAGGATAATTTATATCTCACACTAGGAAGAGGATGACATCCAATATAAGAGTCTCAATATCAAATCATGGTTTTGTATCAGAGAAATGCATGAGCATCAGATTTTAGAGTTGTGCATGCCTTGAGGAGTACTGGAATGTCATTGTCAATTGTCTTCAGTATTCCTACCGCTGCAACTGCAAGCCCACACCTCCTAATTTCTTGCATCAAACAGGGCATTAAAAAAAATCATGACAGGAAATCATTTTCATCCCTATTTTATAATGATCGTATCTATCTCAAGGAAAGAACACAAACCCAAAGAGTGGCAAGGAAGGCAGCAGGGAGGGATTGATCGTTCTGGTTCTAAGGGGAGAGTCAAATAAATCCTCAAAAAAGGGAGAGTTCAAGTCACCCCAAACTTCAATAACAGAGGCTTTATATCTGTCACTATCATCATTTATAAAAACTCTACTTGTAACTAAACTTCATGATCACTTACACACAAACATGCAATAATTCAATAAAACTAATCAATAAAATTATAATATATTTTTAACAACTATAATCATTAATCTAAACACAATGGGATTCAGAAAATTGATCCAAGATAGAAATATTAATGGTAACCGGAAATAATAGGTGGCACAAAGTAGCAATAAACACAGATTGAAAATGATGATCATGCAAGTAATCAAGGAATTTCACCTCATCCTTCATCTTTAAAGCCTTTGTCCTCCTCAACACCTTGCTCTTACTACCCAAGCTCATAATATGTATCTGTCTACTTTTGTGTATGTCAATCGCTCTGTACTGGTCAACTTGCAAAATCTTGCCTACTTCCACTTCTCCATCTGCCTTATACTTAGTCCAATCTTCTTTTTGGATAAGTCCTTATGCTTAGTCCCATCTTCTTCATCACTACTAGTCTCAATCTTGTATACCTCAACCTCAAAATCTTTGTCATTGATTTCTTGCCAGATTCATTGTCTTGATCATCATCAATCCACATGCATGCCTAAAACAAAAGCATAAGATTTATGTCACATTATTCTAAATAGCCAAAATAACGAAACCCCATAAAGACCTATACAATATTAACTGATCCTAAACCATTTTCAATTACACTACAATTTTCATGTTTTCCTTTGACCTCATGTACAATGTTTTTTCCAAAACCAAAACCCTTTAATGCACTTTTATATGAAAAAAAGAAAAAAAAAATTCACTCGTATACAGACATTAATTCCTGGTTCTTTTTCTCTATGCTGATGCACCCCATGTCTTTCTTGATAGGCACATCAGATGGCCAATTTGATGGATAAACCTCACTATGTTTGACCAAGTTTTCATCTTCACAATCCTGCTTAGGTTACAGGTGGTTCCCCCTTTACTTCACGTTGAACATTTTTCCTGGTAGGCACTCCACCATACCAACTTGCTAAGTAATCCATATTACAATTAATTAAATACTAATTTTCTACAAACTACACTCAACACCTTGCTTTTATATTATTTTTAGCTCAGGAAAATGGGAGTAGAGATTTTCCGTTAAACTCTTTTATATCATTCCGTAACCCCTGCTCTGACCATGTTCTCCCCAACGCACCAAAATCATTATTTATCAAATCAAGAAAGCAAAAAATATGTCAATCTACTACACAACTAAAAGGAGTGTTAGAGACTTTAAAGATTTCACTGAAAAAAATAAAAAATAAACAAGTAAATTGCCACATGATTTTCCTATAACCAAGTCGATGGTTCTTAAGTTTGCATCTTGTATAGAGGATGACTATTCCAGAAAAAAGGAATTGTCATGTTCTAGTGCTATGTTTACCATTTGCCAAAATGAAAAGGGGCAACTCAAGTAGTTGAAATTACATTAACGTCTCTAGCACCATGTCAGAAAGCAAAATGAAAGAAATAATAGGCAAAGCCTTAAAGTTTGAATTAGTCAATAAATAATCCTCTCCAAGGTCTTTCATAACTATATTTTTAAAACTGAGATGCTGGGCACAGCAAACAACACAGTTAACACCAAAGAGAGACTTACATCCTATCCATGCGTAAATCCCCTGAGATATCCACATACTCGCATCCTGCTAGTCTTTTGTATCCATTCTTTCAAGAAGTTCTGTACCTTGAACTATTACTATAACCATCTGCCTATTTTTTTAACCTTAAAGGTTTCAGTGAAGAAAAAAAAAAAAAAACATGTATAGTGCCACATGATTTACCTATAACCAAATCAATGATTCTTAAGTCTGCATCTTGTATAGAGGCTGATAGTTCCTAAATGAAGGAACTTTCATGTTCTACTGCAACGTTTACCATTTGCTAAACTGAAAAGAGGCAACTCAAGCAGTTGAAATTACATTAACATCTCTAGCACCATGTCAGAAAGCAAAATGAAGGAAATAATAGACAGCCCTTAAAGTTAGAATTAGTCGCTACACAAATAATCCTCTCCAAGTTCTTTCTTTACTATATTTCAAAACTGAGATGTTCACAATTTCCAGGCATGGCAAACAACACAGTTAACTCCAAAGCAAGACTTACATCCTAGCATCCATACCTAAAACCCTTGAGATATCCACATACAAATGTCCAGCTAGTCTTTTATCTACATTATTTCAAGAAGAAGTTTCGTAACTTCAACAATTACAATAACCATGTGCCCATTTTCTTTGTCTTTTCACAATAAATTCAAACAGTCCACTAGCTCCTTCAAGATAAAATGGTGACTCCACAATCAAGCAACACTCCACATCTCAGCTAACAAGGGAAACGTACATTGCTATGAATCTTTCATAAAATTTTCTAACCTACAAGAATTTGGTGAAGCTAATTCAAGAAAGCTTGATTCTCTTTAAAATTGGTAGATTTGATTAAGAAGAATTAATGTAGGGAAACACTTCAAAAAGAATAAAGTCAATGAGAACAGAAGTGACCTAGGCAGCATAATTACTTCATGAATGTGCCCCAGCCAGCATCCTGGATTGAACAATGATGATCATTTAAAGACACTTAAGTTTGTTTGAGATAAAAGTAAAGAATAGCAAGGAGAAAAGTGGAACAGGTTCAACCTGAATCACCTGAATAAGGGAGACAATATTGACATTGACATGGAATAGTAGGAATGTATTTAGGGTTTCATTTTTTTTTTTTTTCACCAAAATGGCAAATGCAAAAACATAATTTTATCAAGATGGTTAAGATTGATCACATGGATTAGTAATAAATCAAAGAAAAAATAACAAATAATGTATAGCTCAAATAACAAGCAAGCCAATAAAAACACGAAATTGAAATCAAGAACAAAAAGATATTACAAGAAGAACATCTTATATTAGGAAAAAACTTGGAGAGAGTTTCATAAACAGAGGCTTTATATCTCTCTTTGCTCTTGCCATCATCATTCGAAAAAACTCTACTTGTAGCTAAAAACAAAAATTTATTGAAATCAATCAATCAATAAAAAAGTTAAAATGGTTTTATCTAGTATAATCACTAATCTAAACTCACAAAGGAATTCGAGCAATTAATCCAAGATAGAAATATTAAAAGTAACTAGAAATAAGAGGCATAAAGTAGCAATATAAACATAGATTTAAAGGTAATGATTGAGCAATTTAAGAGGGAATCTGACCTCCTCCTTCATTGTCTTCTTCAACACCATGCGCTTGCTACCCAGTCTCATCATAATGTATCTGTCTTCTTCTGTGCATGTCAACTGCCCTGTACTGTCCAGATTTAAAAATGCCACAAACACCATTTCTATTCTCAATTCATTGAATCAATCACTTCTAAACTTTAATTTTCAAAACAAAGATTCAAAATTTGACATAGAAAGAGAGAGAGAGAGAGGGAGACTTACCTCTCTCTTCAAACTTTTTTCTCTGGCGCTATAAAAGCTCCACTAGTTTGAATGTTCTCAGTGAAGATCTTCGTGGCATCTTCTTTAACAACGATTCTAGGCACCGAGCTCTCGGCTAAAGCTGTAGGACCCGCCGGACCGGTCCCCTGGGCCCCACCGTCCTTCGTGCCATCCGAATTCTCCGTCTTGATCTTTGTGTTACACTAGTGTTATTTTGCATGTTTGTGAAGGTGCGAATGGAGGAGTCTTCTTCATCGGAGTCCTCGGCGTTTGTGACTTCGGGGGCTTCCTCGTCGAAATCAAAGTCGGAGTCAGAGTCGGTGCCACCACCGCGGGTGGAGACGCTCTCGAGGTCATCCATCTCAAACCCAGCCCCCATCATCTTCCTCATCATCACTGAGAGATTAGACAACAATATTAGACAAGAAAAATATAATATAATAGAACCCATACCATTCCACTGAGAGATTAGAGCAACAAGGATCACAACCCAAACAAATAGCAGTTAATTAGCTGCCTCTATTTGCACAAATCCATATATGTATTAGTATTTATATATTTGATAGGGTAGTTTTGCAAGAAAAGAAGAGTTACCTCTGAATCAATGCTGTTTGGAAGTTGACCGTCTTTTTGCACGTACTCACCATCAATTTCGATGTTTGGAATGTGAGAAATGTTGGGCCAGTAATCTCTTATCTCAAGAGACTCACAGTCACAGATGTCCAATTTCTGTAATGGAGTATTACGCAGGTAGTCAGGCAGAGACTTTAGATCGAAGCACATCGTAATTTCAAAGGAATGAAGAAGTGGCATTATTTTAATTTTTGGAGTATCATTAGTAACAAAAGCATTAGCACTATTATCTTTTTCTTCTACTTCTATTGTTCCTCCCATCCCAATCCATTCTTCCCACTCCCCCAAATCTTCAAATTTGAGAGATTTAAGTTTTGGGAATATGATGATGTTTTTGTTGTTATTGTTTTTGGATGATTCTGATAATTCTTCTTCTTCTATGTC
Source organism: Quercus suber (assembly GCF_002906115.3). Classification (NCBI taxonomy): domain Eukaryota; kingdom Viridiplantae; phylum Streptophyta; class Magnoliopsida; order Fagales; family Fagaceae; genus Quercus; species Quercus suber. The sequence goes on from NW_027069835.1 coordinate 692,521, forward strand.
TCTTCCCAAAAATTCATCTCCCACCTTTTGAATCATTCGAAAGTCCACTATATTTTATTCTTCGAGCAACGGCAACTTTCCTAGAGGAGGCAACCACTCTAGGTCTTCCCATGAAATGAGAAAAAGCCTTTTCAAATAGGTCAATTTGGACATCATCCAATTAGGATACATTGTGCCCCTATAGGAATGAATTCGTAAAAATTCCAAGCGGGGAGGTGGCTCTAAGGCATTTAGAATGGCTACATCTTTCTCCATTTTTCTTCTTCTTTCTTCCTCTTCCTCTTCCTCCTCTTCCTCTTCCTCTAATGTGGTAAAAAATAGCTCCAAATTATAAAGGCCCTTCTTCTTCTTCAATGTATTCTCAATTGCACCAAAATCTGCCACATTTTGCAACTCGTATATAACAAGTGCCCCTTGAATGTGCTTCAAATGTTCTAATTGTCCCAGTTTAAATATTTCTTCACCCTTATCGCCTACAGCTACAGGAAACCAATTTAATGTTCTAAGCGAAGTTAATCCCCCAAATCCTCTCGGAAATGATTTGATTTTAATAAAACTTTCAAGCAAAAGGTGTCTTAAATTAATTAGTTTACCTATCTCCTGGGGTACTTTCTTAAGATTCCAACACTCACTAACATCCAAACTTTGTAAATTACATAAATTGCATATTCTTTCAGGCAATTCTTCTATATTTAAAGATAACTTGAGTAATCTCAAATGTGTCAATTTTTCCACCTCATTTGGAAGTTCTAGAATGGATCAATCTTTCAAATGTAGTGTACGTAGACATGTCAAATTGTCAAATAACTTGGGTTGGACAATCTGAGAAGACATAAAGTGTAATTTGAGAAAGCATAGATTTTTCGCTTCATAGACAGACTCAGGAAATGTTTCTTTAACTATTAATGACAACTGTCAAGCCCTTTTAAAGTTTATATTAACCTCTTCATCACCTTTGATTGTCAAGCATACATCTTTTGTCATTGACTGTGCAAAGTCATGCACAATATCATGCATTTTGCAACTTTCAATTCTACCATTATTCTTATCTTTCTCAAAATCTTGGAAAAAAGAGCACATGGCTAATTTTCCAAAGTACTCTTCCGCTATGTCTTCCATCTCCCTATTTTCTTTTGAGTTGATATATCCTTGTGCCATCCAATGGATGATTAACTCAAATCTATTAATGACATGATCTTTTGGGAAGATAGCACAAAATAAGAAACATTTTTTCTCTGCTAAGGACAATTCATAATAACTCAACAACAATGGTCCCAAAAGACCTTTTTCAACATCTTCTAAATCCCACAAACTATTTTCCAAAACCTTCTCCCACTGTTCTTTTCTTCTCTTGTTGCCCATGTAACACCCTATAAGCTTTGCAGCAAGCGGCAAGCCATGTCATTTATTTGCTAGTTCTCTACCTAGGGGTTCAAGATCCTTATGTCGATCTATATTTTCATCATTAAATGTTGTTTTCCTAATAATCAACCAACAATCATCAACAGATAAATTCCCTAAGTTGATTGTGTGGGTTTCGGTGCTCCCCATCATTTGCGCAACATCCTTATTACGTGTGGTAACTAGAATTCTACTACCTTGGGCACCACTTTTGAGAGCAACTTTGAAAGGCCCCCACTTTTGAGACTCTTTTAGGAAGTCTTTAGCCCACACATCATCAAAGACAAGAAAGAACTTTTTGTCCTTAATCAAATCACAAACTGGTTTCAATAGATCTTCCAATGTAGGAGTGGTATATTTGAGGGATTCATGTTTAGGGTCAAGCCCTCCTATGATTGCTTTGGCAACCTTGTACTGATCAAAAGGGTCAGAAACACTAACCCACATCATTTTCTGAAAATGATCTCTTACTTTTGAATGATTATAGGCTAGATTAGCAAGAGTTGATTTTCCTATACCGCAAAATCACAAACTGGTTTCAATAGATCTTCCAATGTAGGAGTGGTATATTTGAGGGATTCATGTTTAGGGTCAAGCCCTCCTATGATTGCTTTGGCAACCTTGTACTGATCAAAAGGGTCAGAAACACTAACCCACATCATTTTCTGAAAATGATCTCTTACTTTTGAATGATTATAGGCTAGATTAGCAAGAGTTGATTTTCCTATACCGCATATGCCCACTAAGGTGATGACAAGAGGACTGCTTTTTTCTTGACTACCCATGCCTAATAGGTTGTTCAGTGGATCATCTCTATACTCATTACGGCCAACTATTTCAGAAACATCCACAATGGACGTAATTTCTAGTCTTTCAACTCTTTCAGGTTGACTATTCAAGTCAATCCCAAACTCCTGTTTGCCTTTGAGAATATTAGCTAATGTTTCATTCAGTTTTTTTATCTTGTGACCAACCTCATGACGAACAGAAACATTGTCAACTTGACGAAAGCAACATGATGGACAGGGGAAGAAGGACCATACCTTCTTCATTTTTTTCTCAAGGGGGGCAGGAGGGTTACTATGAGCAGCTTTTTCTCCTTTTTTCTGAATTTGTAATTTGATCTTTGCAGTTTTCCAGGTGTCCAACACGTCATCCATCTTGTAGTATGCATCTTCGAGCTTATCATACCAGAGCTTCATAGCGTCATCCCTCAGTCGTCTTTCCTCGAACTTGTTGAGCATCGCCTGGACCATTTTGAAATTGTATTGAAGATCTTGGAGTTCATCATCAACTCCAACAAGCAACAGTAGCTCCTGTAGAGCCTGCTGGGCTGCGAATGTACCCAACTGCTTCAAGAGATCAGTAACGAGTGACGGTAGATCCATAGTTAATGGAGACTGAAAGTTATAAATTGAGAATACAATAAAGAAACAGAATGCGAATGACAAAAATAAGGAGCAAAGTGAGAAATAGATTACGCAATAGCAGGTGTGCTCGTGCTTCTTCACTCCCACTATTCTGCTTTTATAACGAACTAGTCGCTACCCGTGCGATGCACGGGAAAATTCCAAAAATGAAATATTTATGAAACATTCTAAATAGTTTTTTTTTTTAATAAAAAAAATTCAAAAGCGATGGAACTCCAAAGCTTGTGCTTACTTATTACATAGTCCTATAGGATATATGTCCTGCCTATTTCACAAAAAGCTTGAATTTGTTCCAACACATCCAAAATCTCATTCAAGCATGGTTCATGCAACCCAATTGATGCTAGCAACTGTGAGTTGGCAAGCTCCACAATCAAATCTTTGATCCGTAGTTCGTGACAAGAGTGTAACACTTAATAGAGCATGGCAGCCATCCACAATGGGTTTCCTAGGCAAGGAATTAATTTAGTATGGACTATAATAAGAGAATCATTACTATCTTTATAAATAATGCCAAAACTTGCATAATAGGTGGCTTTGAAAAAAGGCCAGTGCTATGTCCAGTTTTGAGATGAGGAGAAACAGGATTTGCAGTTGTTGGGCTCACTTAATATTTAAGCTTATGTTTTTTAGCACTATAAAATTTAAAGATATTTTAGGCTAGTAAACAGTTAAAGTTATTTTGGTAATAAGTGAGGTAAGAATAAGTTGTCATTGGGAAAAAACAAATAGAGAGAAATAAATTTTATGTCCATAATATTTTTACAATACTTTTACAATAAATCCTAAGTGGTAGGTTTGTTATGAGTGGACAAAAAAATAATTTAAGTTGTGAATTCAAATTAGAACCAATAAAAACTTATTACATATGTTTTGTCATAAAAATATTGAGAAAATATTATGGACGTAGTTTTTATAAAAAATAATAAAAAAAATATAAGAAAAAAGGAGTATTTTGTTTGCAAACAAATATGAACCACATCAAGTAAAATGCCATTGTCCACCAGAACTAATAAAATGGTAAAATGAACAAATAAAATAGTAAATGTATTTTAGTGGGTTATTGAATTGTGGGAAGGAGTAGCCTAGTTGTGACATGAGACCACTAATTTGGAAAATTAAAAGAAGAAGAAATTTAGTAGGTTTTATTTATTTATTTATTTTTAACTTTATATTTGTTTGATATGTTAGTAATTGTGGCCATTCCGGCCTATTATGGTGAATTTTGTCCGAAATTAAATGAAGCTAGCTTTTAAGAAAGAAAAAAGAGTAGAAGAAAAAGAAGAAGTTCATAGCTATGGATTGTGGTGGACAAAGCTCCAATAAATTTTGCAAACCTTTTTACAAGATTATATATGAACCACATAGAAAATTAAATTAATTGACAATTTAAAAAAAAAAAAAAGAGGATGAATACAAAGTTATTTGAACAACCATCTAAAAAAACTTTAGTTTTGCTTCTTCCTCATTAAAAAAAAAAAAAAAAAAAAAAAAAAAAAAAAAAAAGATATGAGATCTTTTTTTTTTTTTTTTTTTTTTTTTTAGAATCAAATCAGCATGTTGTATTAAAAAGGTTGACCAAAACTAGCCAAAATCGGCTAAGAGAATAGAGCTTATGCGTGTTGGAACATCCTCCATCCACACCATAAGACATGACTAACATGTTTAGTAAGGCTATGAGCAACTAAGTTAACATGTCTATAAATATGAGAAAAGCAAACAAAGGAAAAAGAAGCCGACAAAATTTTGGCCTCGGTCTCATGTCACAACTAGGCTACTCCTTCCCACAATTCAATAACCCACTAAAATACATTTACTATTTTATTTGTTCATTTTACCATTTTATTAGTTCTGGTGGACAATGGCATTTTACTTGATGTGGTTCATATTTGTTTGCAAACAAAA
>NW_027069835.1:699731-711603 GCF_002906115.3 Quercus suber
TTTTTTTTTTTTGGGTCTGTTTGTTTGCTGAGAACCCCATGACAAATATTCATGGCTTCAAATCTGATAATTTCATGGGGGGCTCCTTGGTGGGAAGGATTGGATTCTGCAATGGCATAGGTTAGGCTAATAGGCTCTTTATCTATAGAGGAAGAGAGATTGTAGATATATATAGAAAAAATAATGCAGTGGGTGTTCTATTTCCAATAGGCACAATTGAACGTTTTGAAAAACCTCTTGATTGGGAATAGGAAGAATCACCACTAATCAAGACAGATTTGAAGAAGGTCCGAATTAATGCTCAATTAGTTGAAGAATAGCAAAATATTAATTACAAAAGGAAGGGATAATGTGTACCTAATATGGACTCTCTTTTTTTTCTTTTTCTTTTTATTATTTATGTATGGTGGCAATTGAACAGGTATGAAGTAGTGATTCAGTTAAATAAGGAGAGGAAGAGACCAAGGAGGGAAGAGAGAGAGTTTGGCGTTGGGAAGCTGAAGTTGTGAAGTTTTGAAAGCGTGAAAAGCTGAAGTTGTGGAGTTTTGTAAGCCTGAAAGACAAGAAGACAGAGAGCGGTTAGCATTAAAGATTATTTAGCTTGGTTGGGGCTTTACGGTTAACTGTAATATATAAAGATTGGGTTTTAAAGTGGAGATAAGGATGAAAATTATTTCTTTTTAATAGTATATTAAAATTATGAAAAAAATTTAGAAAAAAAAATAATAATTACGTGGCTGTTGACGTGGCTTAACGTGAGCGTTGCAACATTAAATGCTACGCTTCAGCTTTTAGTATTATATAGATATAGATATAGACTAGCAGTCTCAGTGAATAATGAAAACATTTAATATTTATTTATTAAGATAAATTCTGCCTTTACTGAGGATATGATATATGGTAAACACATATGTGATAAAACTAACTTTCTTCTATCTTCTCACTTTTCTATCACTTTCTTATTTTCTATTCTCTCACATTTTCACTCCTTCAATCAAACGGATCCTAAAGTTTTGATTTGGTTCATAAACTTTTTTTTTTTTTTAAATAAAAAATTTAATTTGTAATTAAACAAGGGGCTTTTCTTTTTGTACTTAAGAATCTTTTAGAAGACAGCCAAATCTTGCGAACAGGAAAGCAATTGATGAAGCTGCTGGGGGTGGTGGAGTCTTAAATATGATGTGGAAGAAGAGAGGTCTACAAACTCTCTCTCTCTCTCTCTCTCTCTCTAAACTGAACCTAGTTTATCTCTCTTCTCTCCATGGGTTTCACTTTCAGACGTTTCATTTTGATAATTTTTATGTTAGACGTGAGTCTCACACAAGTAGTCTGTTAGTTTATTAACGACAGACTAACTGATATACTAATTTAAGTAAATAAAAGTTTTAAGGATGTAATGACACTAGCCTAAAGTTCAAAAGGTGTCATTGCATTTTTCCTTAAAAAAACCGTCTAAATAGTGGAACTCATCACTTTTTGGATCTTGATTCATTACTTCAGGCCTTTTACTTATGATCAAGTATAGTATTTTTAAAAGAACGTTTCAGTCTTATTAGTTTGATACTGTATTTTTTATTTTCAATGTTTAATTTCCATAAGAAGAATTTTAATTTAAGGTCACAGCCCATCTGTATGGGTAAAGCATCAAGCTTTCGAAGTGCAAAAAGTAAAGCTGTCATATAGTTTCATTTTAAAGCTTAAACCAAAACTAGAAGCATAAATATTCTATCAAAAGACAAGAAGCTCTTATAATATCCCTTGCGTGAATCTGCATTAATTTTTAGCAGAATCAAAAAAGCTTGACCGCAACACATACCTCTTATACTTTTCTTCCTATTTCTTTGCTTCTTTGAATGGACAAAGCATCAAGCTTTTTTAAAGTGCAAAGAGTAATTATATACTATACCCTCTCTTTGAAGTCAACATTAAACTAGAAACGTAAATATTCTATCAAGACAAGAAAGAAGCAAGGCTTATAATCTTCCTTGCCTTAATGTTCCTCTCTTAGCATCACCCATAAAAGCTCGAGCCTATCAAATAGCAGGAGGTCGTCCTCCGATTCTTTACTACTTATTTCTTTTCTCTTTCTCGCTCTCAAGGTTTATGGCTTTATGCTTTACTTTATTCGGTGGCAAAGATCTTTTATCAATTATATGCTAATACGCAATGACAAGTTATCCCAATAAAATTGCCTTCAATCATAATTAGTCGTAGACCCATGCATTGCATGAGAATAGATAATTATTTTGTAATTGTGGTATAATGTAAATTTGTTTTCTAAATGTTGTGGAAGCACTACAAAAAAACAAGTGCATTTGCAACGTTTTGGTTGTAGCTTTCAGTGTATAGTAATATTGAAACGTTTTTAAAGAATATTGTAGCAGTTATTATAGTGAACGCTACAAATATATCATGTTATTAAACAATTTCTAAAATTATTTTCCATCTATATATTTCTATAAATATATCATGTTATTATTTTGGGTGTGTTTGATTGATATTATTCATTATTTAGGAGGTCTATATTTTTCTAAATTATGTTATGTACGTTATATTTTCATAATTTTTTTTTGTACAACTAAACTCTTTAACTTTCAAATATGTTATTCTCTAAAAAAGAAAAAGAATTTCAAATATATTATTCAAATTTCTCATTCTCTTAAATGAGATTATCATGATAATCAAGTCTCATTACAAAATTACACATGATATTACTCAAATAGTTGACAAACACTCAAATTCTGATATAAACTCAAATTCTCATTTTAAATATAACTAAGTATTATGTCAAACATAAATCAAACAAAAATTATAAGAGGAGAGAGAAGGCTTGTAATGGAGAACTTAAATTTTTTTATTATTTATATATATCTTAATTCTTAAGTGGGGAAGGAATATTCTAACTCTAAAACTCTCAATAGATATATTAAAAAGCATGAATTGGCTTAAAAATTATTGACAAATAAATTAATTTAGAGATGATCATATAAGACTGCTTTAAGAGGAGTTCTCAAACTGCCATAACAAAATGTTACAGCATTTTTATAGCATGTGAAGTGTCAATCTACCATAGATCAACGTAAAATAAAACAAGATTATATTGAAATACACCACAACTCAAAAAATATATATATTTTAAAAATATAATGAGATTGTTTTTTGGCTAAACATATAATGAGATTTTTGTTGTATTACTAGATTTCCTCACGAAGACTTGTTTCACTCATTGATCAGTTAGGTGAGTGGCGAGGAACCAAAACATAGAAATAAAAAATGGCATGGAGCTTTCAATCAATTAAAGCCAACACGTAACTCGTTGGCTTGGAATTTGGAAGCAGCCAGCCACGACAAATTCCCATTGCAATATGGCCATGGCCTTCAATTATTGTGAATAAAATTTTTACCTTAGCGTTCAAAAAATAAAGGGTAAATTATAAGTTTGATCCTTAACTTTTACACCAAATGTCAATTTAATTCCTAACGTTTTAAATGTGTTACTTTAGTCCTTAACTTTTTGGTATTGTGTCAAAATAGTCATTACCATTAAGTGATTGATGGAAAATGCTTACATGACTGACAGTTAAAATAAAAAGTTATTTATATGCCAAATCAGATGACATGTGCACTGCCATCTGAAATTTTTTTAAAGAACAGTTTATGTTAAAATTGGGATCTCAAAACCAATTTATGTTAATAAATCACTGACTTAAATCTTTACTTGAGCCTTGTGAAAAAGACCGCAACTTTTTATGGACATCTATTTGGTTGCTGAGAAACTTGATTAGAAAAACAATAAAAATACGGTCTTGAATATTTGTTNATATGTAAAGATATGAATCTTACAGAACCCTTTTTTTTTTTTTTTTTTTTTTAATTTACGTTAAAGTGATAGAACTTTAACACACGTATAATTTTGAATATATAAAATAAATGCGGTATTGTACCAAATTAATATGCAAACATACAAAAAAGATTATCATATTCTGATAAGAACAAAATTTTATATCTTGGATATATACATAAACCTGAATCCATGCCACGAAAAGGGACTACAAGTAAGTCTTATTTATAGCTATAATACACATAAAAGCTGTCCTTATTCTGAAGTGAACTAGCTAGTGCTATTCTTAACTAAACTTAATTTGGAATTTAGGCTGTTTGTTTGGATAAAAGAGCCTAAGTTTTTCTCATAATCAAGAGTCTTCAGATTCTCATTAAACATGGCAAACATGTAAGTTTCTATAGGTCCATTGGGTCTCTTTGGAGTCCCTCCCTTGACATGCCTAATAAAATTTGAATTGTAAGTGCTTGCATATTCAAAACTTGCCGCCGGTCTCCCTTCAGAGGGCCAACCAGTCTCAGACACAATGATTTTCAAAGACCCCCCATTTGGCCTTCTCTAATGCTGAGTAAAAGGCATAAAAAAATGTTTCGGTATCCATGTTCGCCACCTTGCACTTCAACTAAGGGAGTAGTAAAATGAGCATACTCAAGACGAATGTTTTGAATATTGCCAATGTAGCTAAAGTATGGATACATGTTAACGAGTAATGGGTACTTATGCTTCGCTAAGAAGCCTATGATGGGATCAAGAAGTGATCGGTACTCAGACATGAAGGAGCCTATTGATGGAGACCGTAGGACTTTGCAAGGGTTGATAAAAGGGAGTGGAAGCTTTGATATTCTTATATCCAAGGTCAGCATTATAAATTGCAGTTTGAATGTTTTCCATGGCCGAGAAAAGAAATTGTGCATATGGACCGTTGGGCTCTATTTCGTTGCCAACTGCAACGTGTCTGAAATTGACATCTCCACAGTTTTGCACATTGTTTTGGATCCGTGTGTTTGCATAGTCTTGGCTTGAAGCAGTGCTTTGAAGCTCTTCATGAGGGACACCAAGCATGAGCTCAATATTGGTGCCTCTAAGGGCTAGGAAAGCACCATAGTTTTGGCCATAGAGTTGTATCCTTCCGATGTTATATTGTTTGTACATATTTATAACTTCTCTTGGGGACCGTAAGTTGTTGCCAAACATTCCATAGCAAACACCTATCTTGGTAGCTAATTAAAATAGAACATGTCAAATTTTGTGTCTTGATCATATTTCGATCATATGCTAACAAAGTACATAATAAATCTACAGGCAATAACTACCTGATTCATATAGTGTTGAAATTTAAGTTTATTTATTATAACATATCAAATTATTAATTCAAAATCAAATCTTTTGTTGGATTGTTGGTGATGATTATTGTAACAAGAAGAAGACATGTCCTTGTTCTTCATTTAGAAGCAAAATATGCAAAAATGGATTGCAAAAATGAAATCTACGAGAAAAACTGGATAATAAGCACCTTGACTACAAAAAAGTCAACTATGGCATTAAAGTCAACGGTCAAAGTCAACTAGAGCCTGTCAACAGAAGTCAACGGAGATAACGCAAGCAACTGATGTAAGCAGGTGACTGGATGTTGACATAAGTTAGGGCTGACATGGCATTGATAACATCACGGGCGACGTCAGCTTGGAGTAGAAGAAGGCATGTGAGGCGTGCGCTCTCATGCAGATTGCTTGGGCAACATGTGAGGGCAAGTCAAGGCTTCGATGGCTGCAAGACTTCCACAATTGAGTAGATCGGGGCAAAATGATCACAGTGGTACCTGCAAAAGCATAATCGGGCAAGATTCACGACAGCAACAATAATGGCAGTGGTCCTTGGTGTGAGACTCCTCAACGACGACGCTTATAGGTCCAAAACTAGAGACGATGACTAAGAGACGTTAGAGATTCAATGGTGAATGGCTACGGTGGCGGCTGTGATGGCGGAAGCAACTGTGAGTTTGGAGTAACACCAAAGATAGACAAGACTGAAAAGAAAATGTCAGAGCAATGACTCTAATACCATATTAGAAATACTGAATGAATTTTATTGTATTTCACAAGTAATAAAACATACACGAGTTCCTTTATGTATGAGGTAAATGTGCAGTACAAGTATGTGTGCTATATAAGTAAAATAAGGTGAGCCTACGACCTATATTCTTTTACAAGTTAATAGTCATATATATACTTATGGTTAAATTTACATGTATAGTTATATTTTAACCCTATGTTTGGATTGTGGGAGACGAGGGGAGAGTAGAAGAGAGGAAAATGGAAGATGACTATAATACAATAAATTTTGGTATATTTGCCACTTTCCTCTCTCCCTCCATCTTTCTCCGTTTCAAACATAGTGTAAAAGTATCATACTACCCAATAGCTTTTTATGAGATCATTTTTACCAAATTTATAATGCAGACTCAATTACACCAAATTTATAATTGGAGAGACATTTAATATATATTACCCACGTATCTGTCATTATCATGCTTAACAAATATCAAGATGATTAAAAATTATTTTCTCTATAAGTTTATAAAATATTCAAAATCATGGTTTTATTATGCTTTATAAACAAACTAAAAACATGACTAGAATTGGATATTAAATTTTTTTTTTTTAATAAGGTAACATCTGGCATACAATACACAAGAATAGAGAGTCCATGTTACCAATTTTTTGGTTTTCTAAGATTATCTCTCATGTCATACATGTTAAATGTTCCAATAATGTTGCATACACAAATAATTTCACAATTTTTTTTTTACAACTTTTGAGGTGATAGGTTATGAATAGTATAACTTCATATAGAAACATAATTGGTATTAATTTATCGTATATTAATCATTACCTATCATTTAAGCTATTGTGAAATTTTTTGTGATCTCCATTTATCGAAATTGTTCAAGCAATACATGGAATATGTATGGTTTATGAGAATTTATAAAGTGATCTTATAGAGGTTTTACTTTGTAAAAAGGTCTAGGGACAACTTTTGCCATGACTCTTGAGTGGTTGACTGTAGTAGTGGAGAAAAGGTGGTGGATTTATTACCACTCATAGTCGACCACACATCAAGTTGTGACAAATGGTGTGCTTCCAGAAGAATTATTTACTTTGACTAGTTTTGATTTGGGAGCCTAATGTATAACGTGCAAAAGGAGTGAGAGAGAGGGAGAGGGAAAGAGGGACCTATTATGTCTAGGCTAGCCATCCGCATCACAAAGATTAGCATTAAGGACATCGCTGAAGGGCTATTCCCATTTGAATAAGACTTATCCATTGACAAAAACATAGAGGAGAAACGTAGACTAAGAGCTTGGATTGAAAGCAATTATGCTTCCAACACTATTTTTATTGAGAGAGATGCTTGTGCTTGAGATTGAGATTTTTGAGTGACTATAGCTATTCAAGCACTCCATGGAAATGGATTGTTTAATAGTTATATGCCACCACAATTTAACCCGTCAAGCACTCCATGGAAATTAAGTAACACAAAATTATCTACGGCAACCAAGTTCATCACTTAAAGCTCGTCTAACTGGTTGTTATTTTGGACTTTGTCTTTCCTCTAGAAAATGTTAGGCTTCTCTACCTTGCGATTTGAGAATGTTTACATATTGAAATGACTTATCTCATCATAACCGGTTGCCTTTCTACGAGGTCATTATGGGTAACAGAAGCTCTAATATTAGTTCTTGTGTGATAGGATTTTAAATTTAAAGCATTTACTCTCTGGTGATTGTTCATTCTCATCAAGTCAAGAAGTCAATAAGTTTCTTTTTAGCATAGGTAGAATTCCAGATCCTTTATACAACTAAATGAGTTAATTGTTGGAATTCACATATCACTCACATTTTGATTTTGAGATTTTCAATTTGCATATGCTATGATAATAACTAACGTGCACAAATAGTTCATCTTATGTTATGAAAAATACTTATAACTCTAGCCCCAACCAAAAAAAAAAACACTAGTCAATCCAACAAACTCCGTAATAATATTTTGTAGACATTCAATACATCAATGAAACATGCCTAAACATTACATTAGAGATAAATGATTCTTAATAATATTACATCAGAGATATTGCACTCTTTTATTTATTGTCTGCGAGGTGATTACTTCTTATTTATTGTGAGTTAGCAAAAACTCTTACTTACTATAATAATAATTGTTATGCACCATAATAAGTTGCTCTTATTCCTTGATGCACTTAATAAAGCCCTCTTCTTAACTGAAATTGACTTGGAACTTAGGCTGTTTGTTTGGAGAAAAGAGCCCCCAGTGTTTCTCTAAATCTGGAGTCTTGTTGTTCTCATCAAACATGGCAAACACATAAGTTTCAATAGGCCTTCCGGGCTTCTTTGGTGTCCCTCCCTTCACATGTTGAACCAAATTGGTAATGTAAGTTCTTTCATTATCAAGTGATGTTGCTGTTCCACCCGCTGAAGGCCAACCACTCTCTGATATAACAATCACCAACGATCCCCCGCCGGCCTTCTCTAAAGCCGAGTAAACAGTGTCAAGAATGGCATCGAAAAGGTTGCGATAACTTCGTGGGGGATCATTCACAACAGGTGAGGGAGCTGTGAAAAGAGCATAATCAAGACGAATGTCTTTGGTGTTACCAGTGTAACTAAAATATGGGTACAAGTTTACAAGTAATGGGGACCCATTGTTCACTAAGAAGCGAATGACTGGATCAAGAATTGGCCTATAATCGGCTCTGAATGAGCCTTTAGATGGAGGGAAAGAATATGATGAAAGGACTCCAGTGTCAATGGCAGTGGAAACTTTGATTTTGTTCCCTAGTCCAGCCCCAGAAATTGCGTTTTGAATGTTTTGCATGGCGGGGACAAGGAACTGTGCAAATGAATCTGAAGGCTTTACTTCGTTTCCAACTGCAATGTATTTGAATTTGACATTTCCAAAGTTTTTCACATTGTTTTGGACCCAAGCATTTGCATTGTTTTGGCTTGAAGCAATCTCTCGAAGCTTGTCATTTGGAAGGCCTAGCGTGAGCTCAATATTGGAGCCTCCAAGGGCTCGGAGAGCATCTTGGTTTGGATCATAGAGCCTCATTCTTTGGATGTTGTTTTGTCTATAGAGAGCTACAACTTCTGTTGGTGGTGGTAGGTTGTTACCAAGCATTCCATAACAAACACCAACTTGGGCACCTGCATTAGATTAGACAATAAGTCAATGGTTTTACATACATAAATATGCTTATGCAATTTATCTCAGTCAGGGACTCAGGGCAGGAATGTTATAAATATATTGAAAGTGGAAGATTCATTGGGTTTGTAGGCTCGCATAATATAATAATATATTAAAAGTGAAAGATTCATTGGATAATAATAGTGATGTTAGAGATATTACACGAAATTGACGCGTTACCAATTATAAAAAATAATAATTCAAATATTCTTTCATTAAGTTGTTAAAATCCACCAATCACATTAATGTGAAATTTATTGTAATAAAAATATGGACTAGCTTAGCATTTTCGGCAAGATATACTATATGATTAAGTAATCATGGAAATTTTCATTTGTTCAGCTAATTGTTGCCACTTGCCACAACCATGAATTGGCTATTTTGTCTTCTAACTTCCCAGTTGAATCCACAATGAATAACTAGAATTCAACGGAAAGAAAGGAGAAAAATATTTTGAAATTCTTATTCATGAAATTCTTACTTGAATTTTTGTTTACATATTATACGCCTATTTAAAGGCTTAAGAAAACTTATTTTTCAAGTAGTATGATTATATTTTGACTAGCAGACCCTTAAAAACACCTAGTATCAAGAAAATAAAATCCTCTGTTCTAAGATAGCAATAATTATATAACAATTAAAAAACTAACAAATGATAAACATTAAACCCCAAATGTTGTCCTATATCACTTAGTAAATTATCCTAGTTCTACACATGATTTTATTGGACTCCCCTCTCCCTTCTTTCTCATCCCATTATTGAGAGAGAGAGAGAGAGAGAGAGCCAAAACTAAACAAAACAAATGAAGAAAGGTCCCCCCAACACACACACAAAGCTAAATACAACTAATGGTGTAGTTCTTAATTAATTTAAATGCTTAGAAGGCTAGTTGTGGCTCATTTAAGAGAAGTAATTAGGTGACTTTTTTTTTTTTTTTTTTGAGAAGAGCGTTAAATGGCTTTTTCAGTGAGTTATTGCACTGTTAATGGGACTCACAAACTTTTTTTTTTCAACAAAATTTTCATTAAAAATAAGCTATTCACATATTTAAAAATTATTTTACTATAATGTTTTTAATTTTAAATTTTCAATAAAATAAATAGTATCTAAACGGATCAAATGCTATTATTACATTCTAGGCTATTTGTGGTGAGCATGCAACGTGAACGTGCTTCAATTCCAAAAATGGCACGACGACCAAGACAGATTTGTGGAGATTGGACTAAGGTTAATTCAATCAAACTTAGGTCAAAGGAAAATCTATCGCCTAGAGAGGGCAACTTTAATTGAGGGCAACATTGGCGGTTTTTACTTTCTACTCCTTTAGTTCCAGGGATAGTACTATTTGGTGTCTTAAAAAGTGTACTGTTCCGTACATCCTCTCACAGCAACATGGAACCCACATGTACATGTGGGTGCAAGAGGCCAGGCAGTACACTGTAGTGTGTGACAATATCACAGCTCCTCAACCTTGGGTTAATTAAGACACAAAAGCATTTGATTTGGGCTGTAAAAGACTTTTAAATCATGTATCAATGAGAGAGAGAGAGAGACCTGTTGTGCCTAGGGTAGCCATTAGCAGCCCAAGCACCAGCATTATTGTGGAAATCATGGAAGGACTTATACCAGCATGACCGGATTTAGCCATTGAGAAAACTATATATGGAAGGAATAGGAAACAAAAAGCTAAGATAGCCAACTATGCCTTATACCATTGTTCAGCTGCCCCTTTATAGAGTGAGAGATATAGATGGATGCTTGTACTATATATTTTTTTTGAGTGATATCGCACTCTACGTGACACAAGTTGTACACGAACCAACTTGCATCATTCAAGGCACATCTAACTGCTCATTAATTTGTGGAAATATCTCCCCATGCCTTTGAAATTGTCTTCAATTTTTCAGTGTCCCACTGTGTTTGGTTTTATTTGAAACAACCAATCTTATTGGTTGCCTTCCTACGGAAATTTATATGTTTATGTGAAGGATGCATGGTGCTTTCCAATTTGATGATATTTGAAATTGATTTATTTAATTTTATGGTTCATATTAAATATTATAAATCTAAAGGAATATCTATTATGGTGTGAAAATTGTACACTATTAAATTCAAGAAATAAAATCTTAACCATGATATTCTCTCTTTTTACAATATCAAATAAATAGAGATGATCTTGTTTTTACGTTTTACATCAATGCAACATTTAATGGACGGATTGTGTCTTTCATTTCTACAATCAATCATTTTCCAATTTTATTTGTATCACGTGCAAAGTTTGGATCACTTGTTATGTTATTAGGAGTCTGTTTAGATAGAATTTATTTTACTGAAACTGAAAACTGAAATCACTGTAGCAAAATAATTTTTAAATGTATGAATAGTATCATGAGACCTATTTTTAATTAAAAAATTGCTGAAATGTGAAGTTTGTGGGTCCCATGAATAGTACGCGGGAGCTACTGATGTGATAAAAGTGACGAAAAAAGTAGGAAAAGTGCGGCCACTGTTCATGAACAGTAGCTGCTGTCCCTTGCTGCAGCTAACCAAAAAAAAAAAAAAGAGAGAGAGAGAAAACGCAACACAAAACACAGACATGAGATTCATTGCTATCCAAACGTTCACTAGATGTAAAAGAACGTTGTTTCTATAGAAATTCATTGTTATCAAGGGAGTACTTCTCTCATAGAAGTGAATAATTGACCATTCGTCAATTGGCACACCTCCGACATTCCTACCCCCCCCCCCCCCCCCCCCCCCCCCCACCCC
>NW_027069835.1:714565-732573 GCF_002906115.3 Quercus suber
GTTGGGCTGAGGGGAATGCTCAGAATAGTCCTTGCTTCAAAAGGCAGAATAAAGATCACACTACATCATCTTTCCACCTCCTCGTGTCTCTATCAATAAGCGCCAAGACCCTAGGATAATCATATAAGGGCTTTTGGGGGGGGGGGGGGAGATAACTTTGTATATTGTTGGAGTAGGTAGCCATTTATCCTCCCAAATAAGAATCCTCTCACCATTGCCAACTCGCCACCAGGTACCTCTTTTCACAACTTCCACCCATTGAAATGCTCCTCCAAGCATAAGAAGGGCTGGCACCAAGTTTTGCTTGAAAAATGTCACCATGCTGATAATATCTTGCCTTATAGATTTAGGCTACCAGAGAGTTAGGATTTGAAATCAACCTCGCCTTGCTTAGCTAGCATAGCAAGGTTGAAAGCCTGTAGATTTTTGAACCCCATTCCTCCATTCATCTTAGACTTACACAATTTCTTCCAACTAACCCAAGCAATTTTGATTCTTGACCCCTTTGACCCTACCAAAACTTTCTCATCATTGCTTCAATCTCGTATTTTTTATGGCAGGTATCTTGCATAGGGCCCAACATATTCAACACTTCACATCTTCTATCATCCGGAGTATTGTTACTAAAAAAGACTGAAGATTTATCCACATTGATTTTCTGACCCGATGTAGCTTATAGGGGTGTCTAGGCAAACCGGCAACCCGCCTAACCCGTCTAACCACCGCCGTCTGACCCACCGCCACCCGATCTGAAGACTCCGGCGGTCGACGCGGTTTCTGACTATGTTAACCCGACACCCAGCGGGTCGGTTATCGGTTTTTCAATCAAACCGTGAAACTCGACCCGAATCGAAGTCCATTCAATATCCATTTTTCCAGATTTCGATCATTTTTTCCCATATTCCGACTATTTTTCCAGATTTTGGCCCTTTTTTTCCAGATTCTAGCCCATTTTTTTCATTTAAATCCGTCGATTTCTGGCACAATAAACACCGGACCTAGCCGAACCAGTGATTTCTCATCACGATTTGGCAGAAATCTCACCAGAATTGACAGGATCTCACCAGATCTTGGATGGATCTGGCAAGATCTCGCCAGATATGGCGAGATCTCGCTCCGTTTCGAAGGATTCCGGTGAGATCGGTTTCACCCAAAACCAACCACCACCCTCCGGCGACCCGAATCGACGAATCCGTTACTGCTACAGGTTGGTTGCGGGTTGGAAAAACCACCCACCCGAACTGTTACGGGTCAGTTGCGGGTTGGGCAAAACCCGACCTGCCTGACCCATGGACAGCCCTAGCAGCTTCATATAACTGAAGGATATCAATAAGATTTTGGTATTCTTGGCTATTTGCTTTGCAAAATAAAGGACTGTCATCCGCAAAAAACAAATGTGTGATCTTAGGACAGCCTCTACATATTGATACTCCACTTATTCTGTGATTTCTAGTAGCATTATTAATAAGAGAGGAAAAACCATCTGCACATAAAAGAAAGCTATAAGGCGAAATTGGGTCTCCTTGACGGAGACCCCTCGTAGGAGTAATATTACCATAAGCAACACCATTAACAAGAATAGAGTAAGATACAGAAGTGATGCAATGCATGATCAACTTTATCCATTTTTCATGGAAACCCATTTTTTCCATCACTTGTTTAATAAGCATTGAGTAGATAACATTAAGTCAACGAATTTTAGAGGACCTCATACTCAGCAATAAATAATAATAAAAATATAGAGATAAAGTTACTCTTCCATTCACCACCAAGAACAACAAAAGGGAGAAAACTTTGCAATGGTAAAATAAAACATGAAGAAGAAGATCAAAAAGAGAAGGAGAGTAAATAAAGAGAGCGAATAACATACAACAGATTTATGAGTAACTATAAAATAAAAATAAAAAAGCTAAAATGATAATTAAGATGGAGAGCAGCAAGGTAAGCAGAGAAGATGGGTAGATTCCTTCAAGAATGAAGATAAATAGAAAGTTTATTTATTTAATTTTAAAGATAGTTAGTCTCTCTCTTGACAAAATTAAGATTAAGTATTGAAATTTGGATTTCATTAATTAACTTGTCCATAAAACTAGTATTAATTTTACCACTGCACACTCTTGATGCAATAGTCACTCTACAAATATAAGTGCTTGTAGGATGTGGGGGGCAAGAGCCGGGGTTCAAGTTTTCAGAAGGGAGTTTCACATACATATACACTTAGATTAGGCTAGAGTAGAATTTCAATTTTGTTAAAAAAAAAAAAAAAACTAGTATTAATTTTAATTTTGAATTTGATAGACTCTTCAACTTCTGCCTTGAGAGAGTAAAACTTTGTACAATCTTAACTACGGTAGATAGAATTCAAATTTAAGGGAATGCACAACATTCAATGTGGAAATAAAAATTGTTGTGGATTTTTTTTTTTTTTTTTTGTTTTCTAGCATTATTTTTTTTTTCAAAATTTTTTTTTATTTTTATTGATTAAATTTTTTTGGGACAAATCTTTTTTTTTTTTTTTTTTTTGGTTTCTAAGCGAAAATGCTTTAATAAAAGAGACCTTTTTCCATTTGGGGTCTTAGGCAAGTTGAATAGTTGTGATGAGCATACCTCCTTCTCTTCCTTCAGCTATGTGTTGTATATAAGTTTATTTATTTATTACTATTATTTTTTAAGGGTTGGTGTCCACTTCCCCTCCATTTGATTAAGAGCATCCACATCAACATCCACATTACTGGATGCATAATCTTGCATAATAGAAAAAGACACAATTTTTACACATTTTGCCTCAAAAATGCTCCACATCAATGCTTCTATAAATGTCTAAAAATGTGCATAATTATTCACTTGCTACAGTAACCGTGTATATTTACACGGTTACTGTGCTCTTCTATTTATTATTTTAATAATTTATTCTCTCTCATTGTCTCTGGGTCTATGTCTGGCAAAGCTCTTTGTTTGATGAGCTTCTCAACCTCAGAAGTGTGGGACAATGACATGGAATCTATGCAAAGCTCCACAAGGTCTACAACTTCTGCCTTGGCTTTCTCCATTGAAGCCAGCATTTCTTCCATGGTCTCACATTGTAGTTGTGTGCACACTAGCAGGTTTTTCTTGAATGACAGTATTATCTGGGTCATACACATCTCATGATTCTCACCTCACTCTCCCTTTCTTCATTTGATCAAATCATCCTCCATTGCCGCCGATCATCTTTTACTTGCCACCGATAAATCATCAAGCCACGCTGATCTCCGATCATCAAACCACGCCAATCATCCATTGCCACCGATCATTGAACCACACCGATCAAATCATCAAATGAAGGCCTCTCCAATCATCAAACCACGCCAATCAAATCATTAAATTGTTAGTGGGTTTCGGGTTGGGTGGGTGATGATTTGGCTTGACTGGGTTTTAGGTTTGGTGGGTGATGAATGGGTTTAGGATTGAATGGATTTGGGATTGATTGGGTTTCGGATTGAGTAGGTTGGTTTTTCTTGATGATGCTGGCTGGGTGGTGATGATGGTAGCTGGGTGTGGAGGGATCGTTGGTAATGATGGGTCTGTAAGAGAGAGAGAGGGGCGGTGAGAGAGAAAAATAAAATTGTAAAAAAATAAATATTTTATTGAATAAATGTGTAAAATAGATAAACTGATGTGTGTGGTTTGTAAAAGTGGGAGTGTAAAATAGAAAAAGTAGTTTTTTGTGTAAAATAGACAAGAAGTTTGCATCTACTGATGTGGATGCTCTAAAAGGAAGGATTTGTAAGGTGCTTGTCCCAAGGTTGTATGGTGGATTTAATGCAGAAGGAATGGTGGTAGGTTAGGGTATTAAATGTCAATTTGACAGGTAGACTTTTCTATGGGAGTTCTGGGTACTTGGATCTTGAAGTCCTTAGCTGTATAATGGTTAATTTAATTTAGTTCCTTGACTTTTTCAATTGTAAAATTAATTATATAATTGTTAAAATTTGATTTAGTTACTTAACTTTTACTAATTGTACAATTAGTTATAAAATGGTTAAAATGTAATTTAGTTCCTTAACTATTACTTCAATTGTTAAATTACTCCCTAAGGTTTAACTTTTGTCAATTTAGTCCCTAAGTTTGTTGTTTCGTTGATTTCATTTAGTAACTTAATTAGGTGGCTGCAGAAGATCATTGAAAAGTTTGTGAAGGAATTTGGGGATGAGCTGTCCAATGTTGCCACACAAACTCTTCCCTATGGTGGTATTTGGCAAGCGGGATTGGAAAAATCTGACAAAGAATATTTTGGTTTTGTGATGGTTCGCATGATTTTGTTGAATACAATTCTATTTGTTGTGAGTACTTTTTAGTTTCATATATGAAGGAAATTCAAATTTCCATGTTCTTGTATTTGATAAGACTGCCACTGAAATTCAATTAGATTTAATTAATCTGCATTATGGAAAATTTTCACTGACCTTGCCTAAGGTTTTTTATTTTTTATATTACACTCACCTCCCCTCTAATTTTTAATTAGACACTCGCCCCCCATAAATTACAAACTATTGACACTAACCACCCTAGATGGTTGAAATATATAATTTAAAAATCTTGAAATAAATGAATTTAAAAAAAAAAATCAAATTTCCTATTAGAGGGGGTATACAAGTGGAGGGTAAAATAGAAAATTCAAGATTTTTAAATTCTTTTTTCAGTTATACAAAATTATCTACGGCAACCAAGTGCATCACTTAGAGCTCATCTAACTGGTTATTATTTTGTTGGACTTGTCCTTCCTCCGGAAAATTTAGGCTTCTCTACATTGCGAAGTGAGAATGTTGCCTTTCTACGAGGTCCTCATTGAGTAACAGAAGCTCTAATACAGTTGTGTGATAGTGAAAACTCTAATATGAAATATAATTTGTGCAAATAGTAGAAGCTCTGGTATCTCTTGTGCAATAAGGCTCATAGATTGGAGCAAATAACAGAAAAGACAAATAAAGCACCAAGCACACGAAAATGCAAGAAATTATGTGGTTTAACAAGTAGCCTATGTCCATGGAAAGAGAAATCAAATCCACTATATTCAATAATAATTACAACGCACGATCTCTCTTACTCTAGCTTATCTGGGTATTCTTTTAACTCCATAGAATGATCGATTACAAAAAAATCCATAGAATGATCAAATTGCTCTTCTTCTAAAATTAATTTTCTCCTAGGAGAATTCTTCTTTTAATAATCTTCTCTTCTTCTCAAGAATCCAAATCCCCAAGATTTACCTTAAACTTTAACGAAAGACACAAGACAAGAAAAAATTCAAGCAGATTACAGTAGTAGCACAAAAGCTACCTCAAGAAACCCAAATCCCTCAGTTCGCCTTAAACTTTCACTAATGACACAAGACAAGAAAACTATGAGGCGGCACTCTCACATACACTAAAACTAAATAGGTGGCATAGTATATATACATGATTATAGTGTCTGGAGTGCACGATACATTGTTTGCCACCTACTTTAAGAATTGGCTAATAGTAGTCTTGTTATGGGCAAGGTGCTTAAATTGTAGTGACATTAAAGCCATTATAACAAATTCCTATTTGGACTTGGTATGAAAAAGAAGTTGACTTGATTACTGTTTTGAAGTTTTCTTTCTATAGAAGGAAAGTTTATTCCTTGTCAAAAATTAATGTATTCCTTCTTCAAAAAAGTAATTAACATTTGTTTGTTAAGAGCCTTATAGTTTAATTGATTGACATCTCTTGATGTTTTTAATAGAGACATTCAAGGTTCATATCCCTTTTCCCCCATTATAACTATCAAATTATACCGTTAGTGCACAACAATTAGTGTAACTAGTGGAAGGCCCGTGTGATGTGCGGATAATGTTGTAAACTGTAATATGAAAAAGTTATGTAAAATGTTGAATATATGTTAAAATAATAAATATTTTAACTACATGAAGTAACACATTTTTATCAACTCAAACAAAAATTTGTAGTTAAATTTTCAATTAGAATTGCTTGATATAACATTTATCCTTGACTTCACAAATCGTAGATGACTTTAATAAAACAAATCTCACTTGAAGTTAAATAGGGGCAACACTAATAGTCCTTTGAGCAAAATAAATTGTAGTTACATGGTACATCAATACAATTTTCCATCAACGTATCTTCGGCTCCACAAATTGCAAATGACTTCAATAAAACAAAAAAGGAAGTACCAACTCACTTTTAGTTAAGGACAAAACTTAGATACAGTACCTTAGGTACTGTTCCTTAAGTTTTTCTCTTAAGATTCAGCCATGTAGCTACTTGATTAAAAAATACACTTCCATCTTATGAGAAAAAAATCCACATGACAAAATCTTAAAATGAGAACCTAAGGAACAACTTCTAAGTACTATACTTAAGTATTGCTCTTTAGTTAAATAGGGGTAGTACTAATGTCACTAATAAAACAAAAAAAGAAAAAAGAAAAATGTGTTGGACTTAGGAAAGTACTAATTGCATATGCTACTTGTGATTAGCTTTTGATATTTTAAAGCATTAAGCACCACCATGGCACCATATGTGATTTATCTGTACAAAAATAAAAGGAGGAATATCATTGATATAATCATTATGGAACCAATTACTAAACTTTGTACGATAATTGAAAAGAAAAGAAAATTTAAAAATTAACAAAAAAACAACATTGAACAAAACTAAAACCAATAAAAGAAATCAAAAACCTTGATATCGAAGCCATGTAACTTACCATATTTGTCTGAGATCCCAACATTGCCATTCACTTCCAGTGTAGTGATATCCCTCTACTTGTGAATTGCAAATACAAACATCAAAACCCATCAAAATTTGCCTACAACTAAAAAAATAGTACCTATACAAAATAAGTTTGATATTAAATCCTTAACATTGACACATTAAGAAACAAACAAAAAAATAAATTTGAGAGCTTTAAAAAATCTATGCGTTCTACTTTTACTACTTCCATTACCACTTGGAACCAACTCAACTTCGTCCTCAGTGAAGAATTTCATGCCATTAACCACACACCACAAAAGGTTTCTAAGATCACTCTATTGTGCAAATGGCTCAAATGCAATAAAGTGGAACAAAGCTTAACTAACAGTAAAGTAAAATCACAAAAGTTAAAGATATAGGATAATTTCATCCTATTATTCATTTCTATTAGGGGAAGGCAAAATGAAATAAGAGGTATGTTATCAAAAATAAAATTCTTAATATATATATATATATATATATTCATCCTATTATTCATTTCTATTAGGGGAAGGCAAAATGAAATAAGAGGTATGTTATCAAAAATAAAATTCTTAATATATATATATATATATATATATAAAGAGCAGAGCACTTAGGCATTTTAACAAACACTCTGCATACAAAATACCCATTTAATATTTAAGTAGACAACATAACTATTTAAATAATAAAAAAGGTGAGAAGAAAATAAAAGGTAAAGAATACCTTGAGTTTAGCCAAAAAGGAATGAAATGCAGATCTAAGTTTGATTCGAAACACAGCTATCAGAGAAATATATGAGCTTCAAAGTAGATTGGCATCAATGGAGGAAGCAAAGGCAGAGTGGGAGAATAAAATTGGAGGTTAACTTTTTTTTCTTTTTTTTCAGCTATAACAGGTTTTTATAATATGCAAATAATACGAGAAACTCTTTGATTTCAGAAAAATAAATAAATTATTAGTGCAAGAGTCCAATAAGTTGTACAATTGTCAAAAAGAAAATGAAAAAGTGACTAAAGTCCAAGAGACTAAAATGGTGAAATCTTTTAATCTTCAGAATTTATTGAAACCGATAACTACATTAAGACTCCAAATTGTAGTTTTGAAAGGAGCAAAACGTGGGAACAATCAATTGTTAAACTCTCACCTAAACATGGGAAAAATTAATTGTTCTTATTTTATTATTAATAGAATTAGCTTGTGTTGTAATTTGCTCTAGTTTTTCATGTTAATGGGCTTTTTTCTTTAATGAAATTTAAAACATTTTGGAGAATAGCAGGAAGAAGTTAGTGATAAGGCTAAATGCAAAATTAGAGTACCACTTGGCAGAATTTCATGCCCTCTTGAATGAGATCTCTGCTTTTATTTATATATATATATATATATATTGATATTGATATTGATTAGTATTACAGTTTCAGCTATCACACAATAGGCTTCCAAGCTATACAAAAAATGGGCTCTCTTCCTCTGTGAATTATTCCTAGGAAATGAAAAATTCAACTACAAGGATCATGGATGTATATACTGAAAAATCCAATATTGATCCCAGTAATCTAATTATCGCATTTTTTGCCACTTGTATCCTAATTAATTAATAACAATTTAACAATGACAATGATAAAACACCTACATGAATATCACCACAGTCCAAAAGCAATAAAATAAAGCAAAAATATGACACAAGAATTTCATGATGAGTGGAAAACTTTTAAACTTTTAAAAGAAAATCCACTTCGGATAACCAATCCCACATGAAGTTTCACTATAAGATAAAGATTCTAACTGCTAGCATTACTTACAAAACTTTGCAAACTTAGAATTGATGTGTAACCTCGCAAATGACCCATTTGTCTCCCACTGCAGATTACAATCTCCACCATGAATTAACTTATTTGCACCAATCCAAAACTTTGGTATGATAGTGAACTCACTGACAAAGGTTAAGAATTTCTGTTCTTTGGATGGAAATCAGTTTAGGCTCACAATGTGAAAAGAATGGGACAAGTATTTTCTCCATTAAGGCTCGGAGCAAGAAGGCTTCTTAGAATGCTCTTTGTACAACATCCTCTCTTTTGAAAGTCGTTCATCAAAGGGTATGTATTTATAGGTAGGTAAAAGTTTAGGTTAAATCAATTTGCAAAATTGGTAATCTCACTTGAGCAAAGGTCGAGCAAAGTCTCTGCCTAGTTTTTTTTTATGAGAGTCCCGAGCTAGCTTGAGGGAACCATCTAAAACTTGAGATCTTCAGCAATTCCTAATTTTAAAATTGGCCTAACTTATTTTGCAATGATTACAACCCTCATTAGCACCTATTTTGGCACAGGGAATTTTGCAGCACAACCTAAGTCCTAGCAATCTCCTCCTTTGAAAATTCTCAAATAAGACATTACACATAACTCAATAAAAAAAAACGCGACCCTAAAACCAAAATAACTAGGACTATTAATTTTGCAAGATTGACCACCAATCTTGATGCCAAAGATTAGTGTGAAGTCATCAGGTACAAAGTTACCTTGCCTACATTTAAAAAGTGAAAGTTATTGGTGGTTTCCCAGAATAATTCTGCTGGAGCACTAAATTTAATCAAATCCTTACTCATGACGATGATCTTCTTTCATCCAAAAACTGCTGCGCAAATCTTGGCTTCAACTTCTGAACAAGCCCTAGACCACCATGAAGAGGAATGGCACAAGGACCCTCGATTCTTGCAAGTCTGGGCTTACTACGACAAAGACAGAGTGAGTTATGTATGAGATTCCAATATAGTGCATGCTCTATCACATGCAGATCATGATCATGCAACTGTTGCAAGCATGTCATTCCATCAATGACATCACACCAATACATGACTCATGGAGTCAATTTGAAATAATTTTCAATCATGCCAAGACTTGTACACATATCTCATGCAACCAGGCAAATGTTATGCCTCAATCTCAATTGTAAAGTATTGCACTTAATGACACCAACTACATTGCAAGATTTATCATTTGGAAAAGGTTACGTGTCTTCATTAAGTCACATTATCAAAAATTTCATAAGATAAGAAGATGGCTCATATTAAGGTTTCTTTCAAACTTCATGGAATACCGTGTTTCATCAAAGTCATGCGCAAGTGTAATGAGCATTCTTTGTCACCAAAAAGTCCAACATTGCCAAGAATGATCTTTGACTTTAAAATAATATTTTATTTCATGAAAAGAAACAAACTTTTCAGAAGAATTCATGTATAAATTCTCAAAGAACAACGATTTTCTATCTTTGTGGCATTTTAACAAGCATGTGAAATGCAACCAAGACTAACAAGATTTCCAAATGCGTTCACCCAAGTAGTGCAAACTATATCCTCCGTGCAAATGTATCGAAATATAACCAAGACCCATCAAGAACAAGTCACATACATCAAGAAATCATTGCAATCCTATGAAAACACAAGAAAAACAAGCAAGAACTTCGAGCAACATCATTGCGGAAACCCCATAGGGTAAAAATCTAGAATTTTTCTCAGGAAACAAAAGCAAAAGAAAAGAAAATTGACTAAAAGATTTATGACTTTGGGTTCTTGCAATAACCTATGCTCCTCATTTGTTGGTGGAATCACATACTTGTTCACCTTCTTTCTTGATGGATGGAGTGTGGGGTTGAGTTTATGAAGAGGAAAAAATTGTGTTTGAAAATTTGGAGGGAGAGAAGAGGAGAGGTGAGTGGTTTTTTTTAATAGTGGGAGATAAAATAATAAGACATCTAAACATACGACATACATCTTTTTTCTTCTGTTGTTCAATTTAAAGAAATATATATTTATAAATATAAAATTGACAATTCAATTTTTGTTGGTTAAAATGCAAATTGTATCCCAAAGTTTGAATGAAATTCATTTTATCTCCTAATTTTACTTTCATTAAATTAAGTTATCTAAATTTTAAATTTATTAAATTCAAGCTTCTAATCCAATTTTGCTAAAAAAATTGTGATTAAGTATGCAATTAACTAATGGAAAAAAAAAATCCCGCATAAAAAATCTATAAAATACTTTTATTAATTTTATAGATTTTTTTTCATGTGAGAAAAATAAAATTTTCAATGGAAATTTTTTTAAAAAATTGGGTGAAATGCTTATATTGAATAAATTTAAAATTTAGAAGACTCAATTAAACAAAAATAAAACTAGAGGACTTAAATGATATTTATTAATATTTAGAGGGTTCACTTTTATATATATAAAAGTGGAAACCTCTCCTCCCCCCTCCAAATTCCCCAATTTGAAGGACTTGAAATTGAAAGATATCTCACCCTCTTTCAATCCCTTCAAAACCTCTTCCCCTTCCCTTCAAAAATTACTTCCAAAAACATAAAATCAAAACTTTCAATTCAATTTAGTCTAGTCATATTTTTCAAAATACTAGTTAATATGAAATTAGGATTCCTTGTAATCTTTTATAAACCCATAATTCATCTAATAAACATCTAACATGGGATTCGACACACTTGCACAATACAAACTCAAATAAACAAATCCAATCAAATTCATTTAAAAAAAAAACATGTGTTCTTATTACAGTTTGAATGTTTTCCATGGCTGAGAAAAGAAATTGTGCATATGGACTGTTGGGCTCTATTTCATTGCCAACTGCAATGTATCTGAAATTGACATCTCCATAGTTTTGTACATTGTTTTGGATCCAGGTGTTTGCATAGTCTTGGCTTGAAGCAGTGCTTTAAAGCTCTTCATTAGGGACACCAAGCATGAGCTCAATATTGGTGCCTCTAAGGGCTAGGAAAGCACCATAGTTTTGGCCATAGAGTTGTATCCTTCCGATGTTATATTGTTTGTACATATTTATAACTTCTCTTGGGAATGGTAAGTTGTTGCCAAGCATTCCATAGCAAACACCTATCTTGGCGGATGATTAAAATAGAACATGTCAAATTTTGTGTCTTGACCATATTTCCATCATATGCTCGCAAAGTACATAATAAATCTACAGTCAATAACTACCTGATTCATATAGTGTTGAAATTTAAGTTTATTTATCATAGCATATCAAATTATTAATACAAAATCAAATCATTTGTTGGATTGTCGGCAATGATAGCAAGCCTCGATACTTTGCCAAGAAGTTTGCAAAAATTGCAAAATAGTTTGTTGGATTGTCGGCGACTATTATTAGAGCAAAACTTAGGTACAGTACTTAGGTATTATTCCTTAGGTTTTCCTTTTAAGATTCTGCCATGTGGATTTTCTCTTATAGGAATGAAGTGTATTTTTTAATTAAGTAGGCACATGGTTGAATCTTAAGAAGAGAACCTAAAAAATAGCACCTAAAGTACTGTACCTAAGTTTTGTCCCTATTATTATAACAAGAAGAAGACATTTCCTTGTTCTCATTTAGAAGCAAAATATGAAAAAATGGATTACAAAAATGAAATCTATACGAAAAACTGGATAATAAGCACCTTGACAGCAAAAAGTCAACTCTGGCATTAAAGTCAACGGTCAACCATGCAAAAAGTGAACAGTCAAAGTCAACTAGAGCTGGTCAACAGAAGTCAGCGGAGATGATATTAGCAAGATGACGTAAGCAGGTGACTGGATGCTAATGTAAGCTTGGGGTGACATGACACTGATAACGTCACAAGTGACGTCAACCTGGAGTAGAAGACGGTATGTCATGTGCTCGCTCTCGCACAGATTGCTTGGGCAACGTGTTGTGAGAAACCGCGCCCCCAGCTAGTTTTTTATGATGTTGGGCCAAACCTTTGTGAATGGGTGGAGTCATGTTATCGCTTTTCAAAATGAAAGTTCGACTAGTTATATTTTTCCCCTTTAGATTAAAGGTTTTACAATGGAGTCACCACTTATTTAATTATTGAGATAAATAAGAAAACCAAAATTGAAAAATTCCTCATTTTATTAATTTTCAATTGAATTTACTTTGATTGTAGGAAAATTACATAGTTTTGGTTCTAGATACAATCTAAGATAAAGTACAAAACTTTGTTTCCTAGTTACAATCTAGAAATTAAAAATTACAAGGATAAATATTGGTCTATCAACCCTTGACTTAAGTTTGAAGACCATGTTACAGGATGGGAAGGTGTTAGGCACCCACCTTGCCCGGTGAAACTGATCTTCTAAATTATGGTGGCCAACATTCATATCACATCATTCAATATGTTATCAATTAATTTGCATGTTGAATTTAAAGTGTGTGCATGTGATAAACCCTAATTCAATTTATTAAGTATTTCATTTGGATTGAAAAATAAATTCTAGTGAATGTGTGTGGATTGTGATATCCTAGATTCAAAGATTTGAAAGAATTATAAAACAAATATGTTTTTCATATTTTTTATATGGATTTAAGATTAAAACTAGTGTTATGCATGAACATGCGATGAACAACTAAGAACATGCGAAGAACACATAAGAACATTTAAAAACATTCAAATATACTCAAGAGAACTTAAATAGTTACTATCATGTTTTAATCCTAAATTCTTATCATGGCAACACAAAAAACAAGTTAAGAAAATGGATTATACCTTGATGCAAGATCTATATGGTGGAGGAGGAGACTCTTGGTAGAGATCCTAAGAGTGGAGGAAAAGAAGAGTTAGGAGAGAAAAAGTGAGTTGCACTCAATACCTTAAGTGTCAAAAAGACCAAGATATGATAAGACTACTCAACTTCACTAAAACTCAAGAGAGGGAAAGAGATGGAGGTTTTTGTGTCTTTTGGAATAAAGGAGAGAGTGGTTTATATAGTAGTGGTAGAGGAAATATAAATAGAAGACTATTTAATGAGGGGTTGACAAAAAATCATGAACCTAAACCTCATTTTAGCCTCGGAGAAAATCTGGTGCATTAAATTTAGAGATAGGTAGGAGTGAGGAGTAAGCAAAATTCGGTTTTCCCGTAGCTACTGTAACAGCCTGTAGAGTCAACCTCAAAAAATCATATCTTACTCAATTCTGATCGGAATTGTCTTATTCTTGTGCTTAAATTGAAGTTCTGAATGTCTAGTTTCTGAGAAAATTAACCTTATTCACAGATTCAAAATATTCTGAGGGATATCAATGAAATGGTAAGAAGAGGTCCTTTGTTAGAAAACAATTTCAGCACAATTAACATTAATAGATCTCAAATTAGCTCCCAATTAATATTAATAGGCTCTAATCACTCTCATTTTAGACTTAATTAGTTTCAAATTTACCCTAATTAAAAGATAATTGCAAAAATTACTCATTGAATAATTAATGTTTAACTATCTAATTAACTAGTATGTAGCCCCGTTCTACCGCACGGGAATGGACATATTATTAATCATGAGTTTATTCATGTTTAAAAGGCTCAGTTAAGTCTAAATTCATATTATTAACTAGAAAATTTCATTAACAAAACTTAGCAATATATATATTTTACACAGAAAGATGAACCTTGGTGACAATGTTTATCCAAAAAATCTTTTCACGCTTTTGAATCTTCAATCTCTATTGGTGATTGAAATTTTCGTAACTTAAAAAATTAAAAATTAAAAAAAAAAAAAAAAAAAACCCTCAAAGTTGTATTCATTTTGTAGTTTTATGATAGGTCATTTTATAACATAACGGACATTTGTGTGAAGAAAAAACATCTGAAGTTCCATGGCTAATAAAAGAAATTCTCTCCAATCTCTTTTTATAGAGAGATGGGTTTGTGCGTGTTTTTATACATCCTTCATAGTTGTATTATCACGAAGCAGGTCTAATGGATTTAGATTGGTACTACCGATTCTCAAAGCATAAGTGTTTAATGTATTATTAATTTCATCTCATTGGCTTCTACACATAACAGCAAAATTAAAAATAATTAGATTGTACATGTATATAGTAAAATTGGACTCTAATTTCATATTCTAATTGAACAATTGGAATGATAATATATGATAGTAACAACAATAGGAAAATTCAAATAAAATTTCGGATTAAATTGTAACAATCTAAATAAAAAATTCCAGTAGAAAGACAGGGTGGAGTGATCCACTCCAAGAAGGCGACCAAACTTGCGTAAATATAGAATAATAAATTTCTCTCCGGAAAATTTACATTGTTCATAACCTTTACCTTCACTGAAAATTTTAAAAACATAGTGACTCACATCTGCCATCCAGACGTCTACAGTCGGGTCCTCTCCAATTCGCGTGAGATTCCATTGATCACTAAGTTCCTTTGCAGCCTGCAAAAAGTATCATCCATCGGTCCACAACAGTGCTTTTTTCATTGTTATAGCTGCCAAACTTGAACAAAAAGTCAAATATAAGGATAGTGAATTTTAAGCATAATGTGCATCTAATCACATATTAGCAATTTATAACAAATGTAAAGATGCAAACTTTGTAAGTGAATAGCAAACAAAACTCAGTGTCA
Organism: Quercus suber; assembly: GCF_002906115.3. Classification (NCBI taxonomy): domain Eukaryota; kingdom Viridiplantae; phylum Streptophyta; class Magnoliopsida; order Fagales; family Fagaceae; genus Quercus; species Quercus suber. The sequence continues at coordinate 729,714 of NW_027069835.1, forward strand.
TAACCAAGAAGAAAGCACTTTAATCTGAAACTCAGTGCAAATGTAAAGATGCAAACTTTGTAAGCAATTTATAACAAATATGCAAACTCTGGCTTTGCTATCTTTTTGGAAATCATGCAATGTACCCAAACCAAGTTCTTATCACCGATATTAATCTGTTTGGTTTTCTCGTTTGACTGCAAAATCAAGAAAAAACTTAATTAGCACAGTAACTTACTTAACCCGATACATAGAAGTGGTTTTAATGAGAATGAGCTCACATACATTTATCTTTTTGGAAATTATGCAATGTACCCAAACCAAGTTCTTATCACCGATATTAATCTCTTTGGTTTTCACGTTTGATTGCAAAATCAAGAAAAAACTTAATTAGCACAGTAACTCACTTGACACGATACATAGAAGTGGTTTTAATGAGAATGAGCACATATACATTTAGCCACATGATGCAAAATTCAACTTCAATTTCAGATTCTAGACACATGGCACAAAATTAGAACTCTAATTTGGTGTGTACACGTTGCACACAATTAGAGTTCTAATTTGGAATTCAATTTCACACTCTCTCTGCTTCACCTATTATTATATATATAGATTAAGTGTATGCAACCTTAACATAAAATGTAGTCTTAACCAATCAAATTATGACACATCCTTAATCTCAAATTGATTATAATTATAACCAATTGGAATCAATTGTTCATAATCATATATAGTTTGACTCAATTTGTGATAATGCATTTCGGCCATTAAAACTTGATTTGATGATAACTTTCAATCTGATGGTCCAATTAGAGCTTATGACCAATCGATTTGATCGTTACAACATCAAAATCATTTTAGTGAAGTAAGGTTAAGGATCTAGTAACCAAAATCAAGATGCATATTCCCAAGGCAAAATTACCCTTTTATCCTCTATGTGAGGTTAAATGCTGGTTGCAAAATGGGGTGTTAACACGTGTGAAGGCGCGTGAATGCTTCGATGGCTGCAAGACTTCCACAATTGAGTAGATTGGGGCAAGAAGATCATAGTGGTACCTGCAAAAGCATAACTGGGCAAGATTCATGGCAGCGACAATAATGGCATTGGTCCTTATGGTGTGAGACTCCTTAACGATGGCAGTTGTAGGTCTAGAACTAGACATGATGACTGAGAGACACTGGAGATTCAACAGCGAATGGCTGCACGGTAGCTATGGTAGCGGAAGCGACTATGAGTTTTGAGTAACACCAAAGAGAGATAAGATTGCTAAGAAAAGGTCAGAGCAATGACTCTAATATTATGTTAGAAATACTGAATAAATTGTATTGTATTTCACAAATAATAAAATATACATAGTTCCTTTATATAGGAGGTAAAGTGTGTAGTATAAGTATGTATACTATATAAGTAAAATAAGGTGGGCCTACGGCCCATAGCCTTTTACAAGATAACAGTCATATACACTTATGGTTAAATTTACATGTATAGTTAGACTTTAACCCTATGTTTGGATTGTGGGAGATGAGGGGAGAGTAGAAGAGAGGAAAATGGAAGATGACTAGAATACATTAAATTTTTGTATATTCGACACTTTCCTCTCTCCCCCCACCTTTCTCCGTTTCAAACATAGTGTAAAGTATCATACTACCCTATAGCTTTTTATGAGATCATTTTTACCAAATTTATAATGCAAACTCAATTATACCAAATTTATAATTAGAGAGACATTTAATATAAATTACCCACGTATCTATCATTATCATGCTAAACAAACATCAAGATGATTAAAAATTATTTTCTCTATAAGTTTATAAAATATTCAAAATCATGGTTTTATTATGCTTTATAAACAAACTAAAAACATGACTAGAAGTGGATATTAAATTTTTTTTTTTTTTTACTAAGGTAACATCTGGCATACAATACACGAGAATAGAGTCCATGTTACCAATTTCTTGGTTTTCTAAGATTATCTCTCATGTCATACATGTTCAATGTTCCAATAATGCTGCATACACAAATAATTTCACAAAATTTTTTTTTTACAACTTTTGAGGTGATAGGTTATGATTAGTATAATTTCATATAGAAACATAATTGGCATTACTTTATCGTATATTAATCATTACTTGTCACTTAAGCTATTGTGAAATTTTTTGTGATCTCCACTTATCAAAATTGTTCAAGCAATACATAGAATATGTATGGTTTATGAGTAGGGACAGAATCAGGATTTGAACTTAGGGGCGACAAAGCATGAACCAAAAAAATTTTATGTGACATGGTTTATTAAAAAAAAAAAAATCATGGTAGATAAAAAAATTGCACTTTATTACCTAAATATTTAAGTCAAGAAGGATATAATATGAACCAAAAAAGTTGAAAGTTATAACATGATATTCTAACCTTTTTTGAAGAAGAAGAAGAGGACTTCAGATCTCCATATTTTAGGTAATTGGAATTAATATGTTGATTTTATCTTGTTGATCAACTCACCAATATGATAATCTCATACTTTTGGATGCAATTGAAAATCACACTAATGAAGTTTTTCAAAACTTTGTTTGAGGATTTAAAAAAATTGAGATATCAATATTACGAGTTGGCAATAATACGTCATCAATATTGGCTTCTAAAAGAATTTTGGCATTTTATCTTTTGAAAAAAATATAAATATTGTAATTCACTTTCCCATAGTCTATAAATCAAAATAAAAAGTTATATAAGTTGTTGTAACCCCCGTAAGGGAACTTTTTTTTTCTATGAGATTTTTTTGGTTATGAATTATTGAATTATGATATTGGTAAAAAGGGAATTTTTTTTGTTCATCCTATATACTATCTAAAATTTTCAAAAAAAATTTGGGGGGGGGGGGGG
>NW_027069835.1:740959-743261 GCF_002906115.3 Quercus suber
ACCGATGATCCGATCGAAGTGGCGATCGAATCGGAGTGACGATGGCGAGACCGATGATCCGATCGAAGTGGCGATCGAATCGGAGTGACGACGAGACCGATGATCCGATCGAAGTGGCGATCGAATCGGAGTGACGATGGCGAGCCGGTGAGTGAGAGAGAAGGGAAGAGCTGGGTCTGATGTGAGAGAGGGAGCCGGTGTGTGAGAGAGAAGAGAAAAGAAAAAAATGAAGAGAGAGGAGAGAGAAAAGAGAATATAAAAAGATTAAAAGTTTTGCCACATCTGTCCGTACCGTTGCAAATTTGCAACGGTACTGTAGCAATGTGGTATAAGTTTTAAGATTTGCCTCATCTCATAAAGCTTCTTTTTTTTGTTTGGTGTGGTAAATGTGCCAAATATTTGGCATTTGGCACATTTACCACACCTGATACAGATGCTCTAAAGTTACTCTTCCATTCACCACCAAGAACAACAAAAGGAAGAAAACTTTGCAATGGTAAAATAAAACATGAAGAAGAAGATCAAAAAGAGAAGGAGTGTAAATAAAAGTGAACTTGAAATGACTGTTAAAAAGAAAGTAGTTAATATACAACCGATTTATGAGCAACTATAAAATAAAAATAAAACCCTGAAAAGATAATCAAGATAGAGAGCAACAAGGTAAGCAGAGAAGATGGGTAGATATTCCTTCAAGAATGAAGATAAATCATAAATATAAAGTTTATTTATTTAATTTTAGAGATTAAGTATTGAACTTTGGATTTCATTAATTAACTTGTCCATACTCCATAAAAGTAGTAGTATTAATTTTAATTTTGAATTTGATTTTGTTAGACTCTTCAACTTCTGCTCTTGGGAGAGTAAAAAATTGTACAATCTTAACTACGGTAGATAGAATTCAAATTTAAGAGAATGCACAACATTCAATGAGGAAATAAAAGTTGTTGTGGATTCTTTTTTTTCTTTTTCTTTTTTTCTTGTTCCTAGCATTATTTTTTTTTTTAAATACTTAATTTTTATTGATTAAATTTTTTGGGACAATTTTTTTTTCTAAACGAAACGGCCTTAATAGAAGGGACCTTCTTCTATTTGGGGGCTTAGGCAATTGCCTCAGTCTCCTTTGAGCCAACTTATTATACTTTTTATAAGAATATGAGTTGAATAGTTTGTGAAGAACATACCTCCCTCTCTTCCTTGAGCTATGGGATGTATATAAGTTTATTTATTTATTTATTACTATTATTTTTTAAGGGTTGGTGTCCACTTCCCCTCCAGTTGATTAAAAGGAAGGATTTGTATGGTGCATGTCCCAACTCCCAAGGTTGTATGGTGGATTTAATGCAGGCAGAGTGGTGGTCCGTTAGAGCATTAAATGTCAATTTGACGGGTAGACTTTTCTCCGACGTTTATATGAAGTTCAATGGGAGTTTTGGGAACCTGGCTCTTGAAGTCCTTAGCTATATAATAGTTAAAATTTGATTTAGTTACTTAACTTTTACTTCAATTGTACACTTAGTTATATAATGGTTACAATATAATTTAGTTCCTTATCTGTTACTTCAATTGTTAAATTATTCTCTAAGGTTTAATTTTTGTCAATTTAGTCCCTAAGTTTGTTGTTTTGTTGATTTCATTTAGTAACTTAATTAGGTGGCTGCAGAGACTCATTGAAAAGTTTGTGAGGGAATTTGGGGATGAGCTGTCCAATATTGCTACACAAACTCTTCCCTATGGTGGTATTTGGCAAGTGGGATTAGAGAAACCTAAATATTTTGGTTTTGTGATGGTTAGCAGGATTTTGTTGAATACAATTCTATTTGTTATGAGTACCTTTTAGTCTTTATATATGAAGAAAATTCAAATTTCCATATTTTTGTATTTGATAAGACTGCCGCTCAAATTAAATACTCAGCGACCAAGAATTGTAAATTGGAAATGAGTCTATATGATAATTTTGTCCAAATTCGTTAGTAGATGATATCATTTAAACATTTTTTTAAAAATTAAAAATATAGTTGAAAGCATTTATGAGATTCGTCATTTAATAAATCTTATTGTTTGATAAGAATTACTTAAAAAATATTATATTTAAACAACATAGTTTACTAACAGAATTGGATAGATCATAAGACTGGGCTCTATTGACTCATTTTGACAAAGTATGGGATTGAATTGGCAAAAATTAAACTAGAAGGGCTCATTTGTCATTTGACAATTGAAGTACAAGTCAATAGACTAAATTTTAGTCATTTTGTAACAATAAAAATATCTTCCTCCTTTTTGTTTTTGGTAAAAAAATGCA
>NW_027069836.1:0-6002 GCF_002906115.3 Quercus suber
TTTTTTTTTTTTTTTTTTTTTTTTTTGTGGTTGTCGGGTTTGACTAATTATTTTACAGTTTTTTATGATTGGAAAATATAATAATTCAAAATTATAATTAATGTAAATTATTAACTTTTACCTAAAAAAATAGAAGAGCCTTTAAGCACGCACTCATGCACGCGCTTAGAGGCTAGTATCAATTAAAAGTATGTGGACTAAATAGTGATCCGATCAAAATTGTAAAAGGTAAATTATAATTTTCCATTTTATTTTTCTTCTCCCCCAAATTTTTTTTTTATTATTTTCTTTATATTTTATTGACTAAACATCATGTCTACAGAGGGCATGCATATCTGGGATTTAAGTTTATATCAATGATCATTCCTTTTTTAGATTTCTAAGGGAGAAATAAAAGAGTGATGATCCATGAAAATTAGCTATTAATGTAAGTAGCACAGCTAGGATCAGTCCTTTTTTAGTTTTCTAAGGGGGAAATAAAAGAGTGATTATCCATGAAAATCAGCTATTAAGTTAAGTAGCACAGCTAGGATTTTAATTTAGGGGAAAATATTAAAAGATAATTTAAAATTTTATTAATTTAGAACTTATCAAAAAGAAAAATACAATTAACAGAAAAATATAAACTAATATAATTAACAAAAATAACTAACAATGAAACGAAACAAAATTTTGTTATTATACAACATATTATGCGGATGCAATTTGTAATTTGTGATAACTCGGTGGTAATAACATCTTTGTACTACAAGTTTCTAGTTCAAACCATCTCAGGCCCTCCCCATTCCCCTACCTATATAAAAAAAATGGATGTGTGTACAGCTTACCAATTCATGAAAAACAATATTTTATAATGCGACATTGCATATGGTTATGAGAATTTGGGATCTGGAATTAGAACTTGAGGTCTCTATTTCAATTTATTATTTTCTTTCTTTATACACCAAAATCAACCCAAACTTTTTTTTTTCCATATCCTATTTAGCACATATTGGGGGCCTGTTTGGTCGTGCCTTAGAACTTACTATTTAAGCAGTTTTATGGAATAATAAGAAATTTTGTAAATGGCTCATGTTTGTGGTATTATGTATTGAAAACATGCTACCATATGTTGTTCTGCTAATTTCAGAGAATAGAAACTTGAATGATAGGAAAACAAAAAGCTTCAATGAAATTTTTTTCTAAAATAGTTAGTGCAAATTATTTCATATTTTATTCTTGTTTTTTCCTTTTTTGCCATGTGACTCTTAACAACAACATAAAAATTGTTTTAAGGAGAGAATTTATTCTCTTTCCATTGCATTTCTTGAAGTCATGTAAGGTTTCAAATGTGACAAGCACGAAACTTTTTATGTGTTGAGTTCAACCTATTAAGTTTGAGTAACCTATTAAAGTATGGATTCCATTTGATTGGAAGAAGAAGGATAGGAAGGAAGCTCCAATTGGAGCATACGTTACACAGTGTATTGGTAGTTTCAATAATCATGTTTTGTTGCCTTGTTCAGGCCTTTCATTAAAGACTCAAGAACTTACAGCTCTGTTCCTAGCTGTAAGATTGTTCTGTAGTACTATTATGGAGGGTGACATTCACACAATTTTAGATTTAACCACCCTAGTGTCAACATTATGGGTTATATACATGATCCGGTTCAAGTTGAAGTCAACCTACATCAAGGAGCTTGACAACTTGCCCTTATATTATGTGGTAACAACATCTCAGCTTGTCCTGTTCTTTATGTTGTAGATTTAAACATTTAGTCTATATTCATTCCTTTGAAATTTTCATGATTTACATTCCTTATCCTTGCTATAATAAGTATTTTTTAGAGGAGATAAGCAAAGAAAAAACAATTAGAATCACAGAATTGCCTTTTTGCTTTTGATTTAGTATCAAGATTATTAAACATACTGCTAGGAAATTATCTTATGTGGTAAACAATAATTCCTGATTCATTTGTTTCTCCTTAACTATTGCAATGAAAGTAAAGCCAAGGAGACTACATTTATAAGAGCATCAGACTACTTGTTTGGAATGTCTACATTGTGCAATCTATTGTATTTTACATGTTTGACCTTTTGTTGAATGCTCATCTTTTTAACTAAACGTAATTAGCCACTGTAAAATATTACCTAACAGTTGAAATTAGTGTGTGTTTAGAATTCTGTCAAGGATCTAGTATGGGATGGTATATTAAAAAATTGTTTTTCCTTAGCTTTTTTTTTTTTTTTTGTATTGCTCCCTTGTATATGTTGAAAGGATGTATGTTGTACCATCGTATGGAACAACATAAGCATTGATGTCAAGTTATATAACCATTCTTTCAAAATGTCTTATTAATCTTTTGCATGTTTTATTGATATATTGCATTGAACACTCATAATGACTATCATTTAATCTTAGATATTCAAATAAAAAAAAAAAAAATCAGATAGCTCTTCTTTAAGCATGTATAAAGAAAGATGAATTTAGAATGTTCTACTGATTATTCTATGACAGGTAGTGCCTTGTGCTATCCTTGCCATACCTATCCACCCTTTTACACCTCATTTTCTCATCACTCGAATCTTTTGGGCATTTGGTTTGTATTTGGAAGCCGTTTCAGTGCTGCCTCAACTTCGTCTGATGCAGAATGCAAAGGTCTTAACTTCGTTCCTCTCTTTACAATACACTCAACTGTTTATGGATTTGTAAGAATTACTACTAATTTGATCCATTCTAGCATATTTTTTCAGATGATTGAGCCATTTACAGCCCATTATGTGTTTGCATTGGGAGTTTCAAGATTTTTGGCATGCGCTCATTGGATAATTAAGGTGAGACCTTGTAGGATCACATAAAGTGTTAGTAGTGTATGTTTTGCATAAGCAACTAAATATTCCTTAATTTCACTAATAACATTCTTACTTTATTCGAGTTTTGAAAAGTATTTAATGGGAAGAACACCATGAATTATTGCCTGGACAAGCTAAATGACATCTTTACTAATGTTGTTCCAACGAAAGAAATATAGAGAACAAATCATCTTTAAAAACAAACTATATCCTCATGGCTTTGTGAATCCAATCTGGGTTTTTGTCCTCCCTAATATCCAAGTTTTATAAAACAAAGACACTTCATTGGTTTACAATTGGACATTTCATAAAATTTGTTTGATTTAGAGTTCAACTTTACTGATACAATGTTTTATAGTCATATAGTATTTGCAAGTATATAGCTTCTTTTACTTCAGAGGGCAATCTTATTGTTGGCATTGGATTCTCTACTTATTTTGCAATGTATACACTATCAAATGTTGGTTTTGAACAAACTACTCCATTCTATTTTTCCATAAGGTTTCAACATTTGTTATGCTTAGGGACCCCATATTAGAATTTTTTTTATTTAACCCAAGGGTTTGTTCTGGTGGTTCCAATGTCTCATGAGATCTACAAGGTCTTGATTTAGAAATCCTATCCTACATCTTAGGGTCACCCCCAAGGGATTCCTTCCTATAATTACGTGGTGTGTGTAGGATAAGGGGACTACACCCACCCAGGGTAATAGTCAGATACTTAGGGGCTCTGAATACCCATGCTAGCAAAAAAAAAAAGTACATATATTAGCATTGTTAATTTATCTTTAAGCTATCCTCCACCACACTTGGATTAAAGTTTAACTTCCAAGCACTAACTCTTGTGATGCTCTCCTTGGGTATGTGAATATATATCTCAACACTTGTTTATTAATCTTACTTCTCCCCCTCTGAGTCTATGACTGCCCTACACCCTTGTGCAATTGGTTCCAGAAATTTGCACCATGTCACTAAGAGCATTACAGCTCAATTGATTTGTACCTCTTAAAGTTTCCAAAGTTTAGATCCCCCTCTCAATTTTAATTATTGAATTATAAAAAAAAAAAAAAAATCAGTAACAGGAATTTGCACCATGTCAAAATTCAGGCCAGTTAGCATTCAAAACAAAAACATATTATCTTATTAGTTATGAATTAAGCCTTTGGAAACTTCAAGGTAACTAGAATCAATTCACAACACTTCAATCTAGTCTGTGACATTAGGCCTATATCATCATCCTTAGAATAACAAGAAATGGGACTATCTATGCTTATCTAAAGTTATTAGTGACATGAACATTGATTAATTTCTCACTTTTTGCTCCATTTATTAGTCTATGCAAAGTCCTATGTGCTGTGGATCACAACACATAGAAAGATAAAGCAAAAATTTTGGAAAATTCACCACCTGTATCATTATGTTGTGCCTTAAAATTGTGGTAACAAATACAACATTTTTGCCATTCGCAAGCAGATTTATGAGACCCGTGGGAGGTATTTGTATTTGATTGGTAGCGGCTACATCTGGTTCTCGGCTGCTTTCCTCTCAGAATTAGTCCAAACATTCATCTTGGCTGACTTTTGTTACTATTACATCAAGAGGTAAGTCTCCTTCCATATGTAATTTTTGTTATCTACCTGTGTTGCCCTCCAACATATATCTAATTATGTCACATTGTCTATGTCCCTCCTATCTTTCAATTTGCAGTTTCGTGCAAGGCCAACTTATAATGAGGATGCCAGTTTAGAAATCAGTCTTGGAGATTGTAACAACGTACATTTGGTTACCTACATTGGCTTCTAATTCAAGCACACATTGAAATGAAAGTGAATGTTCGAAATTTTGACCCTTACTATCTTTGTCTTTCCCTGTTTTTTTCTTTCTCATACTATAAAATTTACAAAGATTAGGGTTACATTTTATAAGGCTTTCATTCTTATATCTTAATAAGTTGACCATGCATCATATTCCCTTACCCCCTTCTTTCTTTCTTTCTTTCATTCATTCTATCTTTCTTCTTTTTTTGTGTGCATAATGAGCCCTCATTTTAAGGAGTTCACAAATTTCATCATATAAAATCTTANTATTTATTATAATAAAGTGACAAGTTATAAATGGTATACAATAAAGTGGTGTTGACGATGAATTTATATGAAAATTAATATATATATATATATATATATATGTATTAATTATTAAGAATATAAAAATTAATAATAACTTGACAATTTAATAATCATAAAATTTATTATAAAATCAATAATAACTGCTCTAACATTTGTGAAATCCTCTGCAGAAAATAATTGTGTTAGCATTATTGCTAGGTACAAAGACATTTTTGGTCAATAAAACAAAAGTGGACAAAGGAAAAAGCCTGAGAATGACGAATGAGAGTATCCAAAAATAAGGTGAAATGACAAGACATGGTATACTTACCAAAAAAACAAGAGATAGTACTTTGGTCATAGTACCTGGGTTAAGATTCCCTGATTGTATTTTTTAGTGAATAAAAATTTCCCTGATTCTTAGGCTGTGTTTGTTTCGTGTAAAACGTTTTCCGGAAAATACATATTTTTCGGAAATGTTATTTTCCAGAAAATGAAAATATTTTTAAGTGTTTGGGTGTATTATGAAAATTGTGGTGGAAAATATTTTTATGTGTTTGGTTATATTAGGAAAATGCTATTTTCCGGCTGCAAATTCCGGCAACAACACAACAACGACGACGACAACAACAACAGCAAATTCCAAATTCCAGCAACAACAACACCAACAACAACAATCAGTTCATCCAAAAAAAACAATAACAACAATCAAATTAAAAAAAAAAACTGAGAGATTGAGGAAGAGAGAGCTCCAGGTGCGATGGCGCGATCGAGGGTCTGGGTCTGGGTCGAGCGGCGTTGGAGCGATGGCGCGATGAAGGAGGCGATGGGTCTGGGTCGACGACGAGGTGCGATGGCGCGATCGAGGTGCGATGGCGATGGCGCGATCAGCGCGGTGCGATGGCGAGGTGCGAGACCGGAGCTCGAGGTGCGATGGCGCGGTTCGTGGGTTCGTCGGTTCGTGGCGCCGGCGAAGTCGAAGGCTCGTGAACGGACTGCGTGGATCGGTCCGTTTGTTCTGGGTTTCTCTTTTTCTTTGGTGGATCGGTCCGTTTTTCTGGGTTTC
>NW_027069836.1:18594-34246 GCF_002906115.3 Quercus suber
TGTGGTTTCTTTTGGGATGATTTCTAGAGACGTGAACACTTGGTCCTATGAGAAGGTTGCATTTGGCATTCTCTCTCTTGCACGAAGAAGTTTCCCTTCCGACACAAAACAAAAGAGCTTGCAAAAAATTAAATTAACGGCGGCTCATATTTTTGTTTTTTACTGGAAGATACAATGAACAATATATGATCTAGGCTCAACTCTTTTTTAACATGTGATTGATTATCTGAAAAGTCAGTTTTAATAAATCGATTTAGAATGAATCTTCGCAAACCCATCTAGAGATGACACTATCACATCTAGGCACGTATTTCTCACCTCACTTAAATCAACTGAGTCAAACACTGCTATTAACTTCTCAAAAAAAAACACTGCTATTAAAGATGAAGCTTCTCAAACTTCAGCTAGTTGATAAATTACGTGTTTTTAAAGCTTAAAATCAACATATAGGAATAGGATTTTTAATTTTTTAAATAATAGATAAATGTTAATGCATTGTTTAGAGTTCAACTCAAAACCATCCACTTTGGTACCAGGTTATATTATCAATTGTTCTAAAACTTTGAACGTCTTAAATAAGAGATAAAAGTGAAGACAGTCAAGATTAATGTCTATTTAGAAACAAATTATTTAGCAGAAATTGAAAATTTTTTGCTGAAAGTATTGTAAATAAAAAATAAAAGTTAGCTAAATAGTACAGTAATACCTATAAATCGTATCAAAAAGTGCAATAGAATCCATAAATAGTAGCAAAAATAAACTAAAATTTTCATCTTGTCCCAAACGCTAAAATTCAGTTCCAGCACGTTTGCGTCTAATACAATGGGTCCCACGCATTGTTCACGAGACTCACAAGTTGTCTAATTCAACAAATTTTTCTTTAAAAATGGATCCCACAATACTATTCATACATTTAAAAATTATTTTGCTACAGTATTTTCAGTTTTCAGTTTTCAAAAATAAACAGTATCTAAATAGACCCTAATTAGATTGGTGATATATGATAAATTATCAATTATTCAAAAGTTTAAGCGGATAGAAAATGGTAAATTTAATCATGTATAATGATTTAAACTTAATTTTAACACATACATAATCAGAGTGGTATAATAAAGCATATCTAATTAACAGAAATTGCACCGGTAAGAATTTGGTATTCAAATATTGGAATTACATGCCACTTGCTCACTATGAATACATAATAAAAAGGTGGGAATTTCGCCCATTGCGGTAAGCAAAGAAGTCTAGAAAACTAGGAAGAAACCAAGCGAGATCTCAGCTACAATGACCGGAAATGAGCATTCAAATTTCTCTCTCCGAGAAGGTTCAGGATGACCACTTTTTATGACATTAAGATCCTTTGTAATTTGCAAGTCTAGTTCCATAAGAAGATTCCTACGCTAATGAGACCATATACAATAATTACGACAAGTCAAAAGTACTACAGAAGCACATTGTGCACGAGACCATCCCTTTATGCAAAGACATCTTTTTTTCCTTAATTTGCACCTGTATGAGATAGATCAATGAATAGTGGCACATCTGATAACAACATTAGTAATATCCAAGAATTCACAAACCTTCTAGGATAAATGGTCGGACTTGGTCAATTGACGGTGATTCGAGATGGTTTGATTCGACCTGGTTGATGGGAAGTGACTCAAGTTGGCTGTATTTTTCAACTTGGTAAGTAGTAAAAGTCTCAAGCGGTTGCTCTGGTTGGATTTGGTCAGGAGGGGGTAATTCAAGCTGCTGGTATTTGGGCTTGTTTTTCTTAAGGAGAAGGTAAGTTGTGGAATACCAAAACAACAGTATCCTACTCTGAGCTATCACCGTCTCCCTAATGCGACTTCCTCCAAAGGAGAGCCGCTCAAGTGCCTGCAAAATGCCAAAAAAAAGAAGGAAGAAAGATTCTGATAAATATTACCTATGTAAGAATAATTTATCAAGAAAACACCCAAGTGCATCAACAGATATCATTGTCAGCCATTATTAAATGTAATGGACTTTGGGTCCCCAAATCAAAGTGAAATTTGACTATTTCGTTTCCAGAAAAGGAATAGGCATAGAGGTGATGTAACAAAAAGATTATTAAAAAAAGAAGGGGACTCAAAAAGATTCAACACAATAAAGAGCATGGTGAAGACAAGCCGGTGCAGATTAAACTGGATTAGTTATACCTGTATTTTCTGCAAATCTCTGAAAAGGGACCAAAGAATTTCCATAAAAGATGTGTTTTGGTGTTCATATAGTGATAGTTTTAAAAATATTTCTATTAAAGAAGATTATTGTCTCATATTTCAGAATAATTTAAATCACAAAAAAAGTACAAATTTAAACCTAGTACTTCAACAGTCAAGTCCCATGTCCAAAGACACGGCACCAAGATCTTAATCTAAACCATCCTTAGCACCTGTACCTATTCCTAGGTGACATAATTTATGTGAATTGATCTGGTCTTCTCCTATTTGTGCTATAGTCGGTACTAGGAAAAGTCCACTGCATACCAGGTGTGCAAATAGCACAACTATTTTTTCATATATGGCATGCATCTTTAGATGAACATTCTGTTTACTTAAGTTCCATTTCATTTACAACTCAAAATAGAAGAATGCTTGCCCTCCTCTTACCTGTTCTCCGTTTTGAATATCAAAAGAATTCTGATGATCAAATTGAAGACCCTTAAATTCATTAATGCAAAGCCCCTGAAACGCCCTGAAAATGTGCCAATGAAAATAGGATTCATCAATTAGAAAAATTATGACAATAATAATAAATGACCCTGATTATCTAATTCAAAATCTAAGAAGCTTTGTTAACAGTTTTCTTTTATCCTCATTTGCAAATAATGACATATTTACCATCTTATTAGAGAAACACGAGGAATCCAACGGAAGATGATTGGTGTATTGTCAGCATTGACATAATAGCCTCCAAATACAAGGAATACTGTCATAAGAGAGGGCCCAACTGCCATTGCTGCTTCAGTGGTTGGAACCATAGCCCCAACTGTAAGACCCATTGCAGATGCAGCAAAAGATTCTACAGTCAAGATACCACAGAACCTCCCAAATCTAGAATATCAGATTTCCAAGTCAGTAAATTTATAACTTGTGATGAAACTATTCCCCCATCATTCAAATTATAAAACATCTGTCATCAGATTGTTCACAACAATCAAAGTCATGAGAAAATTAAGGACCTTGTGAACCATAGAATGATCTATAAAGAGAGAACTCTTAATAAGATATACAGCACTTGGTCAACCCACCAAGATATAAAAGCACATGCTTGCAGCAATTTAGCAAACACTGTAATGCAATAATCCAAGGCTTTACAAACTACAACTCTAATAAGTTTCCACAAATTTTTGGTTTCATGGATGCATTTGACAGCTTGATCTGATGGCCAGATTACTCAGCAAATCCATCTTTGGGGGATTTGAAAGTTGATGGACCCATCTATTTATTTAGCAACATATACATTACCATCCTATTTATCTGTAGTGTCAATGTAACATGTAGAAAGTCCCACTTCAACTTACCTGCAGAAACCTATAACTGGACCCCCCCCCCCCCTCCCTTCTTTTCCCCTCTGATTGGTTCTTTTGAAGGATTTCAATTTAAGATTATTAATTAACCTCCTTTTTAGGCCCACTGGCCAATCTATAAGTAAATGGTAACTAACATGCAGGCCTGACTTCACGTCTCCTTGTGCTGAGGGTTCATGCATTGTCTTCACCTTCTATCCCACTCCCCACTTACCTACCACATTCCCTCCACCCACACCCCCCCATTCCAAAAAATAAGAAATAAAGAAAAAGGTAGAACAACATTTTTTTTGAACCATTTTAGCCTTTCCATAGGTTTTCAACTTTTTATAATACGGAGTAATAATTTTAAAGGAACTCTTTTTTATTTTTTATACTATTTTCATCATATTCTTCCAGAGTAACCAATGCCTTTTGTTGGGAGTAGTTATAGTTTCCATAAAAGCAGGATATGTGTGTGTGTCTCCACTTTTGATAGTTACACAAACATTTCATAAGTTAATTCTTCAAATCCATGTTCACCCACACTTTTCCTAAAAATAAAGGAGGAATTGCCAAGCTGCATATTGTGTCAGAAAATAAAAAAAGGCAGACTTATAAGACCAAACTACATGTTCACCCACATTATTTATTTAGAAAATGTGCCGATTGTGGAACTGCATCTTAACGTCTTAAGTCAGAAAACCAAAAAGCTTTATAATACTCACCTGGAAAAAGTCGGATGAAGTCGAGCCATGGGGTACAACACAGCACCAAACATTAATGGAAATGCTGCTCCAATAGGAATTTCAGCTAGCAATTTGGAAAGCAGATAGGGTCCTAACTTATAAGACCCCTTTGCACGCTCTCTGTCTACAATTGCACGTTCCTTGGGAAACACACCCACAGTCTTTGTAAGAGCAGCCATTGCAGTATTTATCACAGCAACCTAGGAGAGGATAAAAAGGAAATTTCAATTAACCAAAAAGTATTTTCATTTTAAGAATAAATAGAGATATAGACCTACAGGAAAAGTTTGAATTTTTAAGTCTGATAAGATCATACAATCAAATTTTCAATAAGGGATGTAGCTGCAGAACAATGAGGAAGGTTTGAGTGGACGTGAAAAGGTATAAAATAAAATAGACGACTGCTAGGTAATTCCAAAATACAACAGGAAAGTAATTATCATCTAATTTGATTAATTTGCTTATTCTATTGAAAAAAACCACCTTATATATTTACTATCTGAAATTTGTATCTGTCAACCACTGTGTGTTTTGCATTATTTGGTCAGTGAGCCATGCCAGTAGGGCTATTCATACTTTAATTTGGACAAAGTATCCACCCTCCACCAAAACTGATTCAACTTGTGAAATTCAAATCATTTCTTCATTTGTTCACCGTGTGCTTTCGTACAATGGATTTTAGAAGAAGTCTCCACCACCCCCCATCCCCAACAAACACATTCACACAATCACTAGATTTAAGTCCAATTTGCAACATGTGACCTAGTAAGCAGAAATCTGAGTGATTTAAGTAATGCCATCTGGAAGAGAAACAACCAGGTTTTGTTCGTTAGACATGTTTTGTGATATATCCAGAAACAAATGAGTAAATTAAGCGATGCCATTTGGAAAATTGGAAGAGGAACAAGAAGGTTTTTTTTATTAGACTCGTGTTGTGAGAACGTACAAGTAAGCTCTTTGAAAGAAGTGGAGCACATTATCATAAGATTTAATAACAATATTTGGAGACAACTGAATTAGGAAATGCCGTTTTAGAATGTCAAATAAGCAGACCAGAAATAGGGAATAATCCAACTGAGTGGAATATGAAGCGACTAGGAGTACTGTAGTAAACTGTTACATAGAAATGTTTGAAAAGCATCATACAATATAAGGTGGCAGTGAAAAAAGGGCAGGGGTTTCAAAGGGATCCAGAAACATTTCACACCTGAAGCAGTCCCATTCTGTCTTGTATCGATGTCTGAGATCTTCCCATTCTCCAGAAAACTGACCCAAATATTATAGCTGATGCAACCGACATTCTTGCCCGAACTTTATTTGTTGGCCCATCTCGAGAAGCCTAGTCAGTCATGGAAAGGTGTCAACCAAAAAGAACAAGGAGTTGAAGTTTCATTGAGATGACAATACAGTTGATTATATATAACCAACTGTACTACCCATATGCATCTCACTAATTGCTGCTCCAGTGCCAAAACCCTTCATGGTAATTGAGGATAGAAACAACTTTGTGTCATGAAACATTGATTAACAATAAAAGTGAAAGACTAACCTGCATCCATGCTCGTTTAAGGAGCAACCAGAATTGCCTCCACCAGCCTCCCTTCTTCTTGGTTATAGTTTTCTTGCTTAACTTCATGCCACTTCTGGAGACCTCCCTTCTGGTAATTGGGGTAGCATAAAGAATTGTTGATGATTGTAGCGAGAAAGAGTCAACAAGACCATCTATCCGTTTCTGAGAAGAAGAGACACTTTCAGAAGAACTGTAGTCAATGGATATGAGATCAGCAAGAAATTCAGCTGGATTAACATGATCTGGGCAATGGTACCTGTTGAATCAACCTTCAATTAGTCAATACTTTCAGAAGTAAGTAGCCGTGATATTACAGCCCCACTAACTTTACATTAACCAAATGGCATTTGAATCATTTAACAGTACTTAATTGGACAACAAAAGCTTAGTCATCAGTCATGTACAGTTGACTAGCCCCAAACACGATAAATTTGAAAGTAGCATTCATTGACCAATTTTTCCTTTAAAAGGAGAGTACCGACAAAACAAATAGAAAAGATGTGATGTTTGAAACACACACATGAAACATAACACATGGTAGTATTTTGTCCAAAACTGGGCATTGTTTATGAAATTATGCCTTTAATGGATAGTTTATACAATTCATCCTAGTGAAAGGTCCATGAAATTGAACAAGCAAATTTATGGGTTAGGAAATAGTTTACAGTATATAGTTTTTGTTATGGGTCATGTCATAATTGTGACAGATTATTTCTTGGCACAATAATCCTAATGCAACCATTGAGAAACCATGGATTAATCTTCACATGTAGATGGAATTACTTGGTGAATCTCAATTAAGGATATAAATATTATTTGGGCCACATGAAACAGGAGAGGACTAAAAACTACAACTACTGAACTTTGCACAGAGTATAAGCCCCCACATTTTGTTGAAAATCACCACCCCACCCCCACCCCCAAATAGGAAGCAGGTAAAGATAACATTAATACAATAGATTTAAGCAAGGTTCAGCTAACAACCCAAATTTAGAGAAGTATGCCAGTGGTTCTTCATGAGCAGGACCAGCATAAACAAGTGCACCCTCTGTTAGCAACACAATGTCGTCAAATTTGCTGTACACAGACCCCCGAGGTTGGTGTATGGAGCAGATAACAGAATGTCCATCCTGTGCAAGCTGTCGAAGAGTTTCCATTACTTTCTCTGCCTGGAAGGCATCAAGTCCTGAAAGGACGACAGTAAATTTTGTGAACAAGAATTTTTTTTTTTTTTTGCTTTACTAGTTTTACAAGAACTAATAGGATAGCCTTTTTGTCTATGACAGATACAATAATGAAGCTGCCTGAACATTGTGATTACAATGTGGAACCTCCCTAACAATGTGTCTTCTAATAGCATTTGCTTATACATACAAGAGATCATGTCATAGGCTACGAATTCGAAGATTTTATACCTATCCTATATAAGCTTTTAGTGGTTTCTTCATTGGTGCTTCAGCTTTTAAGCAGAAGCTACCGTGTAGCCTGTTTGGTTATCAAACAATACTTTAGCTTTAAGCGTTTTGGCTTTTTTTGTGGCTTTTGAGAAGCAATCTGAGGGTAGGCTGGGTAGCTTCTAAAAGCAGTTGTAGATTTTCAAATTATATAAAGTTACATCCCTGCCAAACTGGCCCGTAGTTTAGTATCATGAGTGAACTTAGATTTTAGTTTTCTCTAATTTGCATTATATTATTCATGTGCAGCATGTTTACTATTCTTCTAGAGGTGGGTTTATTGGAGATGAAATGTTTTCTGAAAATTATTGACCACGCCCATTGTCCAAATATAAGTGTAATCGCGTTTGATCTGTTGTAAAGCATTTTAAAACTATTATGTCAATCAAGTGTCACTTGATAATATATGTAGACATCTTTGTAAGTACAAAAAAAGAAAAGAAAAGGAGAGCCATTAAGGTATATTGCACAAGCAAAATTTAAATTGGTATGCTTACCAGTTGTCGGTTCATCAGCAAATATGACCGATGGGCTTGCAATGAGTTCACAAGCCAGAGATAAGCGTTTCTTTTCACCCCCACTGATTCCACGGACCTTTGCATCACCGATACGGGTATCAGCACAACTGACCTTTAAAGAAACAGAACAAATCAGTCATAGAAAGGCAATAAAAAATTAACATAAGCTTACAAATTTCAAATTAATGTTCAATCGAAACAAATTCTTTCATTTCCAACACGAAGGGAAAGCAGAAACTATTTCAAAAAAAATGCACTGAACCCCTTAAATCATGATTTCTAATCCACAACACAGCTATTTCTTATTCAATTAGATTCTAGGGAGTCTTGAACCCACAACTTCACCCTCCACCTTACTCTTACAGGGGGAGGGCGTAGCATTAGAGCCAGAGCTCATTGGCTACTCAAAAGCAGCTGAAAACAATATTCAGCACCTGAATCCTGCTTCTCTAATGCAAAGATTCAAGTAGAATTGAATTCCTAATACAAAATATATAAAAAAATTCATTAGTCAAGTGCACACAATCTTACCAAGCCTAGTTTAAATAAGAGAGTGTTCAATTGGAACTAATTCATTCATTTCCAACTTGAAGTGAAAGCAGAAACTACTTTGAAAAATGCACTTAACTCCTTTTAGCATGACTTTGTAATCCAAAAGGCTGCTATTTTTTATTCAATTATCAAAATTACACACGTCTGGTGAGTCCTAAACCCACAACTTCACCCTCCAACTTTCCCTTACAAGGAGAGAAGGTAACATTTGAGTTAAAGCTCATTGGCTGCCCAAAAGAAGCCAGAAACAAGATCCATCACTCAATCCTGCTTCCTAGTAGAATTTTAAATTTTGAGTTCCAGACACAAAATCCATAGCTAATTCACTAGTTAAGTCCATAAAATCTTACCAATCCTAGTTTGAATAAGAGAGTGTTCACATATTCATCCCTCTCTTCCACGGAAGGTATCTCCGGAAGCTGAAGCTCGGCTGCAAGAGACAGCGTTTCCCGCACAGTTAGCTGCGAGAAAAAGAGATCCTCTTGTCTCACAAAAGCAAACCTATAACAAAAAAAATGGAAAAAGCCAATTACCAATAAACCTCTCTAAACAACAACAACAAAAGCATTAATCATATTAAAAACACCAAATTTGTCCCAAAATTTTTGGCATTTACTTATAAGCTTTGTTAGAGCTAGGCTTCCCATTGACCTCCAAAAGGCCTGACAAATGCACACGTGGCGACGCCATCATCTGACCTGCAAGAACGTTGAGCAATGTAGTCTTTCCTGACCCTGATGGCCCCATTATCGCTAACAATCTCCCCGGTTTCGCCTCTCCACTCACGTTTTTAAGCAGAAACCGCACCTAAAGAATCGCGAGTTTAGTTTACAATTTCCATCACATATTCATTTGGTTCACTCAAGTGCAACAACAACAACCAATTCAAATTCAAATTCGCTATGATAATTAACGAGTCTTGGTCTAAGATTTTGAAAGCTGTAATAGATTTTCACAAAAAATTAAATTTTGAATTCAAAGAAAAGAAGGAACTGACTGATTTGGAGGATTTATCGGAGAGAGAGCAAGTGATGTTGCGCCACCGGATTGTGACCGGAAGGACTTTACCGTCGACGGTGGAATCGCCGGATTCGGAGTCTCCGGCGAAGTCGTCGCGGTCTTCTTGATCCGCCTCCGACGGGAGAGCTGGGCCTGGACCGGAGAAGAGGCGGAAGAGGAGTGCTGTGGCCACGGCGGCAAGAATTTGGCCCAAACCGTTACCGCCAATTCCGGCCACCACCTGGCCCACCTTCTTCCCGCCAAGAACCACCATTTTCGTGAGGTTTTGAGCTCTCTCCCCTCAGTCTCAGCTTTTGTTGCTTCACTCACTCACAGTGTTATTATAAAAATTTTTTTTTAGAGTATAATTGTTTAGGCGGCGTCGTTTTGATATAGAATTTGGTTTCAGTTTTACTGGTCGGAGAGGGTTGAGTCTCGAAAGTTTTGAACGCCCAACGGGACTGAAATGTGGATAACGGATTTAGCCGCACATGAGTGACGCGTGTCCCTGTTTGAGGATAAGATGGGTTATCGAGAAAAAGACCTGTTTTTTTCTTACTAGTGGACTTGACACTCTTGGGCCGTGTGTGTCTTCTCTATTCTTGTCATGGGCCTAGGATGGAAAAACATACAATTGCTTTATAATGATTTTAATTTTTTTTTTTAATCTTAGCTCTTAAAATCAAAGATTCAACCAAATGATAAGATGAATAGTTTTGGGTTGTCACTCAATCGGAGGTGGCAAATGCAACTCAATGCTACTAATCATAAATGTCATTCAAAAAGACCAAGTCACACATTTGATTGTTGGAATGAATCATTCAACTTCTAAACGAAAGGACTTGCAGAATAATTTTTTTAATAAAAGTCTCTCACTTCTTATGATTTCTCATTGATATGTACAGTTGAATATATTGCATGTGAAATAAATGCTTACAACTAATGGCATGTTTGGATGTTTAAAAAAGGAAGGGGAGTAGAGTAGAGGGAGGGAGAGTAATGCAATTACCTTGTTTGGAAGTTTTTTAAAGAATGAGGGGGAGGGGTTTGGAGGAGTTTGGAGGGGTTTGGACTCCCTCTAGCCCCTCAATTTTAATTCCCCCAAATTGGAGAGATTTGGAAGGGGAGTAGAGTACATAAACTATTGACTAAGTAAATTACCTAATTTACCCTTATTATATTAACAAAATTACACAAAAGGAAGGGCTAATTACTCCCTTCCCTCTTACTAATTTTAAAAACATTCAAATAAAGTGGAGGTGAATCATTCTCCTCTACTTTCCTCCCCACTACTCCCCTTCCCTCTACTCCCCTCTACTCTCCTCCCTCTCTAAACTTCCAAACAAGCCATAAATGTTTGACAACTTCTAATACAAATGACAACTCCCTAAATTGACTTCACGTCACCTTATGATTAGATTTATTAGGCTAGAGCAACTACTAATAAGACTTATAATTAACTTTGACTGAATAATAACGATAAATAAAAGGCAGATGGACACATAAATAAATGACACGTGTCACCCATGTGGCTATCACATAAGTTGCCACTATGCTTTGCATAATATTTGTTATGTAATTTCAACACGAGATAACTTTATTAATACATTGATAGTTGGAGATGAAATATTTAAATTCTAGATGTTTCTGTTAGAAATACGATAAGATGTCAACCAATTGAACTATGGCCAAAACAATATAACTGTAATATGTTAAAACTCATGTTGGTTTGATTAAATTGTTTGAGCATTTTTCACTTTGGTATTTTTTTTCATTGTTTGGTGGTACCCTAGCCACCACCATCACATTAAGTCAGAAATTTAGCTTTGAGTGGCCAAATTAAAATATGAGAGTATAGTCTTTTTCTTATTATCAGTATTTGTCCAAGAAAAAAAGAAAAAGAAGATAGAGGTGTTATAAGTGTCCATATATTATACATTGATAAGCGTCTTATAAATCATACGTAGTTAAAAATAAAAATGTTAAGTGGTAATGACATTTTTTATTTTTTTGATAGTTTGAAAATTGCAGAAAGAGAATTTGAACCTTAAATTTTTTACTTTAAAATATTAAAAGTATGAATTGAACTACAAATCTATTAAGCAATGATATATACTTTTTATTGGTATCTCATACTATCAACAAAAGAACCTCTTCAAAATAAATAAAAAATTAAAAAAGGAAGTTAAGAAGTATAAAAGGTTAGTTGAACTTGGAGTTTTAGCAAAGTATAACTATAAAACGACCCTTTCACACAAGGAAATGAGGGATAAATAGTTAAATACCCAATTCCGTCCCCTCTCGCTTTATCTCGTTCATTCTCTCAATCAAATCCCTTTTTGGTATTATTGTAGTATTTAATTTTATTTTACCCTAAGATAAACTAACACTAAATAAATATGAAAATTTTGTGACAACTTCTTGTGTTTATTTTATTTTTTTAATTTTTGCTACAATAAAGATACATTTTTTTTATTCTAATTTTTTATTCTTTTCTTTTTTTCATTTTTGAGAAATAGTAAAGATATTTCTTGTGTTTATATTAAAACTTCTCTGGTAAAATGAGCATTTATCCTTAATTTACAAACTATGTACCAAAATATTCATATTTTAAAACTATTTGATAAAATACTTTTGTTTTTGAAAATTGATCTTAATAAAATCGAGTTACAAGTGGAACTCAATATTAGCAATGTCAAGTTCTATATATATTTTGTCACTTAAATTTTTTTGAAAATTTAAGTGAAACTTGACATTACTAATGATGGTGCCAGAAAATATCCAAGTTCAAATACTCGTCCTTATGGTCGTCCACATCAGTGCTCAGATCTGTGTTCAATACCCTTGTCCCTCCATTACCACCATTACCCCTGCACGCTCGTCCATTGTAGGACGAGCGGGCTGCGTATCTCGTCCTTCAGTTATGACGGACGAGATGGGTTAATAAAGAGCCAGACCTCGTCCTTCATTAATGACGGACGAGGTCAATTCACAGCTGGACTAAGCACCTTTTCAACCAAAAGCTGTATCGCTCGAGTCTCAACGCAGTTTCTGAAGAAGTAACCTTTGTGGCAGTTAAGGAAGTTACCCTCTGAATCCTCCAAACTCTACAACGATTAGCAGAAGTAACTGATTTCTACTGCTATATAAAGGCCTTTCGGTGCAGAGGTAAGGGGATCTTTTTTACTATCCCCCAGTTTTCTAACTTTACCATCGGAGAATCAAAGGCCGGCCACCACCGGTCTTCTCTGCTGATTTTCTTTGTTTTCTCAGGACTCATTTTACTAGATCAAGAACATCCGGAGACTTTTCAGCCCATTGATTCCTTAGAATTCCTTTGAATCTATCAGATTTCCTTTGGAATTATCAACTAATATCAAGTTCCATTTAAAAATATATATAGAACTCGATTTTGAGGATACCGAGTTTTACTTAGAACTTTATTTTGTTAAAATTCAGTTTAAAAAATAGAGACATTTTGTTAAATAATTTCAAACCAATGGCATTTTATTGTATAGTTTATAAATTAGGGGATGAACATTTTCCCCTAACTTCTCTACAAATATAAATACTATTCAAATAATTTCTTCACACACAAAAAATAAATATATTAAAAAAAGAAGAAGAAGGCGAAACGCGAAATACCCCAGTTCCCTCCTGCCCGTCGCTTTCTACACTTCTTCGAAGTTCCCTCAGCTCCTCCGAACTCCGAACTCCAAACTCAGTTCCCATCCAATCACATCTCTCCACATAATCAAACGGTGGGGTCCCATGGCGAACAACACGAAAGAAGAACCAAAGTCAGCTCCTCAGTCAGATCGGTGGTACAACCTGACCTTAGGCCCTTCCTTCAAAAACGACTCCTCCAACAAATTCTGCACCCTACGTTGTAAGTCCCCCCAAAACCCAATAAAACCCCCCTAACTATACGCCCTGTTTGGTTGATCAAAATTTAAAAAAACTGATTTTTTCTTGGTTTGTTTTTTGGGGGTTTGATATTGTAGATGAATTCAAACCGGCCTCGATCGACAAAACGAAGGCGGGATCGCTACACAAGACGAAGGAGAATAGGGTTTCGGTCGAATTTCACAACAACCAAGTGGGAAAGCCCAAAGTCACCTTCGAAGGTAGCAGCGAGGAGTACAAAGAAAACGACGCCGTTTTGTTCTTCGACGGCGAGTCTTTCCGTCTTGAGCGCCTTCACCGTGCCGTCAAGCAGCTCCGCCACCTCCGCAAGCCCGGTGAATCTGCCGCCGCCGCCGCCGCCGCTGCATCGTCGGCGCCCTCTGCTGCGGCAGCTTCGGTAGAGCCGCGGTTGTCTCCGGTTGCAAAGGGCGGTGCCAAGCCGGCGCAGCCACAGGCCCATTTGAGCAAACCTGCATTTCAAGCCGTGCCGGTGAGTTTTTAAGATTGAGTTTTGAGCTATTGCAAACACAATGTATAATGTGTGTGATTTAGTTATTAGGAATGTGTGAATGAATCACACCCAATTTTGCAATGTAACTTGTAACTCTTTGAAGTACAAGTGCATTGTGATGGCAGTGGTGATTGTGAAAAGCTATCTAGGGAACCTTAATAAATCTAGGGATACACCCAATTTCATAACATGCTCTGAATTGGTCGACTGTGAGTGGTGGATACTTTCTAGCTTCTTCCCACTACTTTTTGCATGGACCCACCAATTTCTTTCCCCCAATTATAATTGATCACTTCAGTAAGTTGTGAAATTGAGTGTGTCCCTAGTTTTGTTGAAGATAATAAAGCACATCTCAGTGTAGTAAGGCGTTGTTGGGTTGAATTGAACTTGTCCCAATACAACTTGCTAGAACATTTGGCATATTACATGATCAGAATCAAACTATAAATTTGGCACCTTTGCATTTGTTGGAGTTCAACTTGTCCCAATACATTTAGTTGTGTCAGTTTTGTACCTCATCTTTCAAAATTAAATCAATATTATCCTCACAAGTTGACTTGATTAAGGATGAAATTGACTTGATTTTGAAAGTTAAGTACTGATATTAACACAATTAAATGCATAGGGAAGAAATTGAAATTACCCCACGCCTAAGCAACAATATGTGCTATTGATTACAACTTTGAGAATGGAATATATTATATAATTTCTTTTAATTCTCAAAGTTAGAATTAAAATCCTATACTTGTACATTGGGATGTAATAACACATTAAGTTATCAAATAATCCTTTCCAGTTGCAATGAAATTCTTGACCAATTTTTTCATTAAGCAAAGGGAGAAGATTGATTACTATAGAGCATGAGGAGGATAGAAAGAAAATAATTATTCTCTTATTCTTTGGTTATCATAGTATGATACCGCTGGAGAAAATAGGGCTGGTAATTCTAGGACCAGGTGATTACCTAAATTAGTAAAATGTAGCAATGGAAGCTAACACAAGCCTAAGTCATTTAGACCAAAACCTCATACCTGCTAAGTGCTAACTCTTACTTGAGGAAATATCAATTCTTGGCAACTCCTAAAGCTCGAGACAAAAATGCATGTCCATGGTATTTGTTCATATATTTTTGGATGCCAGTAAAGATTATTTGATACTACGTATTGTTTGGAACTTTTGCAAAGTAACTTAGGCCTTGAGTTGTTTAAAAATTTTGCAAGCATCTGTAAGTATTTTGTTTCATTGATATTGGAAGTATTTCTCATTGTTAATTAAACCTTAGCAAAGCTTGGAAGTTTTTGTTCGTCTATTTTTTCATCTGTTTTAGTTCTTTAAAAGAAATAAACAGGAGTTAGAATTGCTAATACACTTTCCCTTCTTGTCTGATGTCTTTAGCTTTTATGTGCTCTGGATTTGTACAGGTTGAGGTGGAACGAATTGATATTGGCGAGCCAGAGAATTCAGGTTTCTGTAATCTGCTTATATTTCCTTCCCGTATATATTTTTCCTGATGTGCCAATGTGTTGCTAGGTTTAAAATATGTTTTTATTGGTATTTTAAAATCTATTTTAAATCTAGCATATTTTAAGTTGGATAGATTCTCAAAATGATTTGCTTCTCTGACAGTCACTGCAGCTTTGAAATTAGATTTTCTATCCTTGCTACCCTTTGGGTTCTTTACTTTTGAGTCAAACCTTGTAGTTTGTTGCATTTGTCCACATTTGCTGCAATGCTATTATCTTTAGTCCATCTGTATGCTTATATTGTTGCTGTTGTTTTAAGTCCATCCATATGCTTATATTGTTGTCATCTAAAAGCATGGAGAAACTTTGCATTTATCTATTTTTATTTTAAATAAGTTTAT
>NW_027069836.1:34603-85774 GCF_002906115.3 Quercus suber
AATGTAGCAATGGAAGCTAACCACAAGCCTAAGTCATTTAGACCAAAACCTCATACCTGCTAAGTGCTAACTCTTACTTGAGGAAAATCTGATGCACCAAACATTTCTGTGGTCTCTCCTGACCCTAAGAATGACGAAGCTGAGGATCATCAAGATATAGATATTGAGGACCTTTTTGGTAGTGCAACGCCAGAAGATGAAACTGCCGAAGAAAAAGAAAACACTGGATTTGATATCAATATGTCACGTCATAATGACAGTGATGATGAGATTGCAGATGTAGATGATAGTGGTGATGAAGCGGATAAGGGGCCCAATGCTGCAGAAGCACTTAGAGCCCAGGTCAATGCAGAGGTGAGGGAAGAGCCAACTTCGAGTTCTAGTACTAGTAGCGGAAGTGGGAGCAGCGGGAGCGGAAGTGGTAGTGGGAGTAGCAGCAGTAGTGACACTGAAGCCAGCGATGACGACTCAGTTAACTCCATCTGAGATTCACTGGATATGTACCAGAAGAAGCATGGCTTGCAAATTTAAAATAAGCCATCCTGCTGTTTTGGGAGCAATTTTTTTGGTTATATAGAGTAAAATCGGTGTGGATCATGTTATATTATTTCTTCCCCATTAGTGTTACTCCTAACAACATCTCATTTGGCAAATGTAATAATGTGTGAATTCTTAAGAAGAGCAGGAAACTTCTCAAAATCTTAAAATTCTCTCAAGATCAGTTATTACATTCAATTGAGCTTGACTCATCTTTTATTTTAATTTTAGTGAGTTCTAAATTTCTCCTCAATTAAAAAAATAAAAATAAATAAAAGTCGTTAGAAACTCAATTCTACCTACATTGAATAATTGTGTTTATTTTGACATAAAATATTACGAAATATTTTCATGTGTTTGGTTGGTAGTAAAAACATTTTGAAAACAAATTTGGAATACACTCCTTGACAATGTCATGGTTCCTTTGTCACAACTCACAATGACGGGTTGTGTGTGAGGTGGAAAATTGTTTACACCTCTTGAGGTAAAATTTTACCAATAATTTCGGTGGCACCAAATATCTAAAATTGAGAAGAAGATTTTCCGGAAAATAGTTTTCATCAAAACAAGACGATTGAAATTTCACTTTGCTCAATAAAATCCTTTTGTTAAACACAGTTGGTAATAACTTTAACAAGTTTAAAATGAATTGTTTAAGCCCAATTAAATTTTTATTTTTTTTTAAATTCCTTTCTTCCTCACAAAATAAAATTACAAAGAGAATGACTTAGGTTCCAAAGTGGCATAAAAGACCCCATTTATGCTAGCCGATTCAGAAATGCCACGTCAGCCATTTAACTTAAGTTTAATACACCTATTTTGCACAATTATACCTTCAAAAAAATATATATATTACACACAATTAAACCCCACGTAAAACCCCACGTAAAACCTTTTTGTGAGACAGTGGCGGAGCCACACACAAGGGTGGGTGGGCCAAGGCCCCCCCTCCCAAATTTAAAAAAATTATTTTATAGTATTTATATTATTTACATTTTAAAAAATGTAGCATGTAAAAATTGAAGTTGGTCCCCTCAAATTTTGAGTCATTTCAATGGTGCTCTTAAAAGAAAGAGAAATTATATTAAAATCATATAATTTAAGAGGTTTAACAAATTAAACCATGTAAAAAATGATAAATTTTTGTACATGTTTAATAGAAGAAATACATGACTTTTGTATACTTATTAAAATTTAGAAAATGATAAATTCTCTTAGTAAATTAATTTATGTGTGTGTGTAGAGGTTTATCTTAACTAATATATTAACATCACAATTCTCCCCCCCCCCCCCCCCAAAAACCAAAATTTTTGGCTCTACCCTTACTGTGAGACACCCATAGTTGAACCTCCATGCCACACCACCACTACTGGCAGTGCTTGCCATTATGGCCTTCTCCTATCTTAAGGTTCTCTCTGATTTCTCATTCTCTCTAGCCCAAATCCAGCTATGGTAGAGCTCATGCTTGCACCAACTCCACCATCGCTAGCGGTGCTTCTCACCTGCTTCACCACCACTAGTGACAATATTACAACAATTCATTGCTTGGGTTTGGCTTTCATTTTAATTTTAACATTAATTTTTGGACTGCACAGAAGATGTTTGTGAAAATGTATGTTAGAAACTTTAAAGTTATAAAAATAGGCATGGGGTGGTTTGCTAATTTATTTTTGTTTTGGTATGTGGGGTTTCCCCTCTGTATGGGTTTCTTTTGTTTGCTTTTGAAATTTTAAAAGTTAGTGATTTATCACAAGCTCATTGATTTTTGTTTGTGTTTTTCATGTCATTCTAAATCTGATGGGAACTTTTCTCAAAAAAAAAAAAAAAAACTGATGGGAAATTAATATATAGGTATTTTCTTATGTGAATTGTATATGATTCTCTTTATAATTGCTGAAATTTATAAATTATTTATCTTAGATACTATCTTAAATTCCTTAATGTCAAATGCAGGTGATTGGTCTTCTTTACTGTATTGTTGCAAGTTTCAATATCCTTTGCTAAAGGTTTCAATATCCTTTGAAGAGAAAGAGCGGGAAAGATGGAGGTTTTATGTGGGTTGTAATTATGCGTAATTGGTGTATTAAATTTAAGTTTGATGGCTGACATGGCGTTTCTAGATTGGCTGGCGTAAGAGCATTCACATCAGCATGTGTATTTTACACATTTATTTTTACACTAAAAACCTACTTTTTTCTATTTTACACATTCACTTTTACAAAACACCCACATCAATTCATTTATTTTACAAGATATTTCAATAAAATATTCATTATACTCTATTTTTTTTTTCTCTCTACCTACCTGCCTTAAATACCCGCGCTCTCTCTCTCTACCATTTTCTGATTTCTTTTACTCTCTCACTCTCTCTCTCTCTCTCTCTACACCCATCTCTCTGGTCTTCTCTTCCAAATCACAAAACCCATCCGCCACAGCTCCAATCCACCAAATGCCACCGATCCACCACCAAATCTCCACCACCAAAGCTTCGCATCACCGATCTCCACAGCTTCGCATCACCGATCCACCACCAAATTACAAAACCCATCCGCCACAACTCTGATCCACCAAACGCCACCAATCCACCACCAAATCTCCACTACCAAAGCTCCGCATCACCGATCTCCACAGCTCCGCATCACCGATCCACAGCTCCGCATCCACAGCTCAGCCGATCTCCGAGCTTCGATCCACCACGCTGAAACCGATCTCCGATCTACGCTCCGATCCAATCTCCGAGCTGATCTACACCACCAAACGCCGCAGCTCCGAACCACCGCTCCGATCCACCGCTCCGATCCACCACCAAATCTCAGCCGATCTCCGAGTTCCGATCCACCACGCTGAAACCAATCTCCGATCTACGCTCCGATCCAATCTCCAAGCTGATCTACGCCACCAAACGCCGCAGCTCCGAACCACCGCTCCAATCCACCACCAAATCTCAGCCGATCTCCGATCTTCATGTTTGTGTATCTCTGTGTTTTTTTTTTTTTTTTTTTTTTTTTTTTTTTTTTTGAAGGAGATAGGAGATGAAGACTTATATAAGAAAAGCAAGTAAAGTAAAGAGAGGGGGGAAAAAAAGGGGGAGAAGAAAAAGGGCTCCTCGGCCACGGGCCGAGGAGCATCCCCCCAGATTGTAAAAAAGTTCTAAGTATTTTTAATAGAAGAATGGGGTTCATGTTTGGTGATCGACGGCCAGCGCCTAAACCTTTAACCCACTCTCTACAAATTTATTGTTTGGGCTGTTGGGCTGAAAACCCATTCAATACTCAGGGTCAAATCCAAATTGAGTCCCTACAATAACTATATTGTTATGTTCTTTTGCCATCTTCTAAGATATATATATTAATTTTTTAATTAATAGGGTAATGGCAACAAGTACACTTTCACTTAAAAAAAATATATATATATTATATATATATAAGGTAGATATTTTATTTTTTAAAAAATTACAAGTGAAAATATATAAATGACTCTTTTGTAGACAAACTAGTATGTGCTAGTCTGCAACATAGCAATACAACATTAAAGCCAATAACAAATTAAAAATGCCCTACCCCTAATGATTCTTTTTTTTTTTTTGGCTAAAGCCTATTGATTCATTCTTTGTTGTAAACTTAACTACTGTGTACAATAGTGGTAGTGTATTTTTCAGGGTTTGACAAATGAGAATAACTTAGGTCTGGAGCTGAGTGTAAAAGATCCCTTTAGAGCATTCGCATCAGTGCCTTTAAAATCATTAAAATCATGTAACAATTTTTACACATTTTTGCTCAAAAATGCTCTCCATCAAGCTCTTCTAAAATTGTATAAAAATGTGTATTTCTTTACACGAGCTACAGTAACCATGTAAATATACACGGTTACTGTAGCTCGTGTAAAGAATATTTTAATAATTTCCGTTCCTCATTTTTTTCTCTCTCTTCTCCGGCTCAACAAACTCAGTAAACCAACTTCTCATCTTCTTCTTTTTCCTAAGATGCACATAATCACATCCACACACAAACACATCCAGACAAATCAACAGAGATACACTTGCTTTAAAAAAAAAAAAAAAAAAAAAAAAANTTTTACTTTACTTGCTTTTCTTATATAGTCTTCATCTTCCTATCTCCTTCTTCCATCTGTTGATCATCCATTCGCCTCTCTTCTGGCCGTCTGTCCCATCAGAGGCCTTATCAGTACTCAAGTGGTTCACTCTGATCAACGTTGCCCTGCTAAGGGGTTATATCCCCATTAATGCGGCCAGAGGGGTTAGGTGAATGCATTAAGTGTGAGGGTGACAGCTTACTTTGGGCCAGGTCTTTCCCAAAAATCATCCTTGTCATGCCGAGGATGAGGAGGTCCTCGGCGTGGATCCGGAACAGAGGTTTTCCCCAATTTAGCCTTGAATGGTCAGTATTCCTCGGCGTGGGCCTTGGGCCTGCTACACGATGGGCCGAGGCTATCAGGCCCACGGGCCCTACAGTTATTTTTACCCAAAAAAATAGTTATTATTATTATTATTATAAATGCAATTGTTAACGATCCTAACATATTTTTTGTTTAAAAAACTGTTGATCAAATAAAAAATGACTAGATATTTTTAACAATACAGTAAAAGTAATATTAGAGATACAAAAATTTTGCAAATTTTTTTACAAATTATAGCATTAATAATTTGTAACTATAGCATTACTTATATGGTAAAATCCTTTTTGGTAATTTATACCCAAAAAAACTTTTTTTTTATTATTTATTAATGTTACCAAAACACTTATTTGTAGTTTTAAAATTTGTTATTTTAAAACGCGTGTTTTAAAAACGTACTTTTTAAAATTGCTTATCCAAACAAGCCTAAAGCTAATTGGAAAAACGAGAAAAGCGAAGGCAGCCGCCTAGAGCTACACTCCAGCATAGCTCCAAAAAGTTGAGAAACAGCTAAATATTTTCAAAATGTGAATATTAGATAGCATAAAAATAGATAAAATCCAAACATAACCACCTTTAGATGCCAAGCATATTATACAATTTATATTATATTATACTAACATAACCAGCTTAGCATTAATCAAGTCATTCATATTATACTCTTAATAAAAGCATATCCATATCTTATAGCAAGAGAAGTTTAATGCTACATAAGCATAAGATCCATATTATACTCTTAATAATTAATATAACACATATCCATATCTTATTGCAATAGAAGTTCAATACTACATAATTTTTTTACCAAAAATAAAAAATAAAAAATAAATACTACATAAACATATGATACTATTGTTGGTTGGACGGTTTACTTGCATAAACACAACGAAGAATTTAAAGTTAGAATTGCATCTTTCACTTTTCTGTCAAAACCAACCATCAAGAGGAAATAAAATGCAGTAGGCTTACCGCTTCCTCTTGCTATTACGTTCTACGTCCGCTTTTTCTATTTCTTTCTTTCCTAATGCCAACAATGCCTTTACAGCAGCATGGGCCATGACAATAAGCTGAAGTGCATAAAGAACTTTATAAATTGAAACGTTTTTGCATGCACGTGGTCTAAGTTATATTACTGGCACAAAACTTGATGTATATGTGATAACATATATATATATATATATATATATATATTTTTTTTTTTTTTTTTTGGGAATCTACCTTTATATATATATATATATATTTTTTTTTAAAGTGAAAGTGTACTTGTTGCCATTACCCTATTAATTAAAAAATTAATATTATATATCTTAGAAGATGGCAAAAGACCATAACAATATAGTTATTTTTACCCAAAAAAATAGTTATTATTATTATTATTATTATAAATTGTTAACGATCCTAACATATTTTTTGTTTAAAAAACTGTTGATCAAATAAAAAATGACAAGATATTTTTAACAATACAGTAAAAGTAATATTAGAGATACAAAAATTTTGCAAATTTTTTTACAAATTATAGCATTAATAATTTGTAACTATAGCATTACTTATATGGTAAAATCCTTTTTGGTAATTTATACCGAAAAAAACTTTTTTTTTTTATTATTTATTAATGTTACCGAAACACTTATTTGTAGTTTTAAAATTTGTTATTTTAAAACGCATGTTTTAAAAACGTACTTTTTAAAATAGCTTATCCAAACAGGCCTAAAGCTAATTGGAAAAACGAGAAAAGCAAAGGCAGCCGCCTAGAGCTACACTCCAGCATAGCTCCAAAAAGTTGAGAAACAGCTAAATATTTTCAGAACGTGAATATTAGATAGCATAAACATAAAATAGATAAAATCCAAACATAACCACCTTTAGATGCCAAGCATATTATACAATTTATACTATATTATACTAACATAACCAGCTTAGCATTAATCAAGTCATTCATATTATACTCTTAATAAAAGCATATCCATATCTTATAGCAAGAGAAGTTTAATGCTACATAAGCATAAGATCCATATTATACTCTTAATAATTAATATAACACATATCCATATCTTATAGCAATAGAAGTTCAATACTACATAATTTGTTTACCAAAAATAAAAAATAAAAAAATACTACATAAACATATGATACTATTGTTGGTTGGACGGTTTACCTGCATAAACACAACGAAGAATTTAAAGTTAGAATTGCATCCTTCACTTTTCTGTCAAAACCAACCATCAAGAGGAAATAAAATGCAGTAGGCTTACCGCTTCCTCTTGCTATTACGTTCTACGTCCGCTTTTTCTATTTCTTTCTTTCCTAATGCCAACAATGCCTTTACAGCAGCATGGGCCATGACAATAAGCTGAAGTGCAGAAAGAACTTTATAAATTGAAACGTTTTTGCATGCACGTGGTCTAAGTTATATTACTGGCACAAAACTTGATGTATATGTGATAACATATATATATATATATATATATATATATATTTTTTTTGGGAACAAGTGTTTGTGATCATATTTGTGTGATGTCAATTCAAACCAATCATTTTCTGTAAGAAATCAAGATTTTCTTGCCCAATACACACTAAGCATACTCTTCTAAGCATAAGAGTCTGCACAAATGAAAAGTTATTTAAATCCCACAATACGCATTTAGTTTATTAAGTTATTTCATCAAGTAAATACATAATAATAATATACCTCCTGATCTTTTTCTTTTTTATTTCTTTTTCTTCTTGTTGGTGTTTTAATGAATATTTTAATAATACAACAAAATATGTATATAGTAGTTTTAGACAAAATATCGCATCTACAAGTTAAAATGGCTGCAATAGTAACTTAAAAGTGTTAAATTATTGCGTCAACAATAATAAGTTGCAAGTGAGCAAACCGGTTCTCAATCTCGCTGATCATGTCACGGGCATTGGCAGTTGTCGGTGCCACGTCAAAGGTGGCGGAGTCACGGTGAGACTCTCTCCCCATTAAAGAATGGTAAAACTCAACCACTTCTGGCACTCTCCTCACCTTCGTTGCCCCCATCTTCATCCCTTTCGGCGATGGAGGTGGTGGCAGTGGCGGAGCCACCTTCTTAGGTAGAGGTGGCGACAGTGAAGGAAGAGGAATATTTGCTTGCTCTGTCATCAAACCACAAGAACCATTGGATGATGATGATGATGAAGGCATTGGAGGTGGTTTTGGAACCCTAGGAGGGCGAGATCTGAGACTGGACAGAGTTGACTCAACGAGTTCCTCCGAGTCACACCTTGAGTGCCTCGGTCTCTCAATTTTTTTTCTTTTTCTTCTTGTTGGAGTTTTAATGAATATTTTAATAATACAACAAAATATGTATATAGTAGTTTTAGACAAAATATCGCATCTACAAGTTAAAATGGCTGCAATAGTAACTTAAAAGTGTTAAATTATTGCATCAACAATAATAAGTTGCAAGTGAGCAAACCGGTTCTCAATCTCGCTGATCATGTCACGGGCATTAGCAGTTGCCGGTGCCACGTCAAAGGTGGCGGAGTCACGGCGAGACTCTCTCCCCATTAAAGAATGGTAAAACTCAACCACTTCTGGCACTTTCCTCACCTTCGTTGCCCCCATCTTCATCCCTTTCGGTGATGGAGGTGGTGGCAGTGGCGGAGCCACCTTCTTAGGTAGAGGTGGCGACAGTGAAGGAAGAGGAATATTTGCTTGCTCTGTCATCAAACCACAAGAACCATTGGATGATGATGATGATGAAGGCATTGGAGGTGGTTTTGGAACCCTAGGAGGGCGAGATCTGAGACTGGACAGAGTTGACTCAACGAGTTCCTCCGAGTCACACCTTGAGTGCCTCGGTCTCTCGTGTTGATCAGCCTCATCTTTCTTCGAATCTTGCACTTCAAGTTTCTGGTTATTATTCTCGAAGATCGAAATGGCACTATGTTGCCTTTTCAAGTTCTTGATGAGATTTGATTTCACAGTGACTTCCATTAAGTCTTGAAACCTTTGCGAAGACGAGAGCTCCTCGCTTTCTATTAGAATACTACTACTACTATGATTCGACGCCGTTTTCTTCAATTCTGAGATTTTAGCCTCCATATTATACTCTTAATAATTAATTAAACACATATCCATATCTTATAGCAACAGAAGTTCAATACTATATAAACTGTTTACCAAAAAACAAAAATACCACATAAAAAACATATGATACTGTTGTTGGTTGGACGGTTTACCTGCATAAACACAATGAAGAATTTAAAGTTAGAACTGCATCCTTCACTTTTCTGTCAAAACCGATCATCAAGAGGAAATAAAATGCAGTAGGCTTACCGCTTCCTCTTGCTATTACATTCTGCGTCCGCTTTTTCTATTTCTTTCTTTCCTAATGCCAACAATGCCTCTACAGCAGCATGGGTCATGGCTATAAGCTGAAGTGCAGAAAGAACTTCATAAATTGAAATGTTTTTCATGCATGTGGCCTAAGTTATATTATTGGTACAAAATTTGATGTATATATGATACCACACACACACACACACACACATATATATATATATATATATATTTTGGAACAAGTGTTTGTGATC
This sequence comes from Quercus suber, assembly GCF_002906115.3. Taxonomy (NCBI): domain Eukaryota; kingdom Viridiplantae; phylum Streptophyta; class Magnoliopsida; order Fagales; family Fagaceae; genus Quercus; species Quercus suber. The sequence goes on from NW_027069836.1 coordinate 44,120, forward strand.
ATATTTGTGCAATGTCAATTCAAACGAATCATTTTTTGCAAGAAATCAAGATTCTCTTGCCCAATACGCACTAAGCATACTCTTCCAAGCATAAGAGTCAGCACAAAAATGAAAAATTATTTAAATCCCACAATATGCATTTAGTTTATTAAGTTATTTCATCAAGTAAATACATAATAATAATATACCTCTTTATCTTTTTTTTCTTTTTCTTCCTGTTGGAGTTTTAATGAATATTTTAATAATACAACGAAATATATATAGTAGTTTTAGACAAAATATTGCATCTACAAGTTAAAATTGTTGCAATAGTAACTTAAAAGTGTTAAATTATTGCATCAACAATAATAAGTTGCAATAACTTATAATTTTCAGCTTCAATAGAAGCTTTAATATATAAGGAAAAATCGTTGCAATAACTTAAAATGAAAGAATCGTTGCAATAAATTGATACCAATTGATTTTGCAATCTATTGCAACGAAAATTTCGAATTAATAGCTATTGCATTGAAGTTACCATTGTAATAATTTGATATTAATTCTTTTGCAATCTATTACAATGACAAACACGTAACTACTACATAAGCATAAGATCCATATTATACTCTTAATAATTAATTAAACACATATCCATATCTTATAGCAACAAAAGTTCAATACTACATAAGCTGTTTACCCAAAAAATATATATATATATATATTACATAAACATACGATACTGTTGTTGGTTGGACAGTTTACCTGCATAAACACAATGAAGAATTTAAAGTTAGAACTGCATCCTTCACTTTTCTGTCAAAACCGACCATCAAGAGGAAATAAAATGCAGTAGGCTTACCGCTTCCTCTTGCTATTACGTTCCGCATCCGCTTTTTCTATTTCTTTCTTCCCTAACGCCAACAATGCCTTTATAGCAGCATGGGCCATGACTATAAGCTGAAGTGCAGAAAGAACTTTATAAATTGAAATGATTTTGCATGCACGTGGTTTAAGTTATATTACTGGCACAAAACTTGATGTATATGTGATAACACACACACACACACACATATATATATATATATATATTGGAACAAGTGTTTGTGATCATATTTGTGTGATGTCAATTCAAACCAGTCATTTTCTGCAAGAAATCAAGATTCTCTTGCCCAATATGCAATAAGCATACTCTTCCAAGCATAAGAGTCAGCACAAAAATGAAAAATTATTTAAATCCCACAATACGCATTTAGTTTATTAACTTATTTCATCAAGTAAATACATAATAATAATATACCTCCTAATCTTTTTTTCTTTTTCTTCCTGTTGGAGTTTTAATGAATATTTTAATAATACAACGAAATATGTATATGGTAGTTTTAGACAAAATATCGCATCTACAAGTTAAAATGGTTGCAATAATAACTTAAAATTGTTAAATTATTACATCAACAATAATAAGTTGCAATAACTTATAATTTTTAGCTGCAATAGAAGCTTTAATATATAAAGAAACATTGTTGCAATAACTTAAAATGAAAGAATCATTGCAATAAATTGATAGCAATTGTTTTTGCAATCTATTGCAACGAAAATTTTGAATTAATAGCTATTGCATTGAAATTACCATTGTAATAATTTGATATTAATTCTTTTACAATCTATTGCAATGACAAACACGTAACTGCTACATAAGCATAAGATCCATATTATACTCTTAATAATTAATTAAACACATATCCATATCTTATAGCAACAAAAGTTCAATACTGCATAAATTGCCAAATTTTCATATAGATTTTACCTACTCTAATTACTATATCCATATCTTATAGCGAAGAATCTAATGAGTTAGAATATTTTAAGGCAGATATTATAAGATTCTTAAAGTTGCATCATGTGGAGAAGTGTGATGTAAGCCTTTAACCTTTTCAAAATTTTCTCTCTAATTATTAAAAGTACTCCATTGTATTTGACTTGATTTTTTATCCCTCAGATTCCTTTTATTGCTATGTACTAGAAGGAGTAGTGCCTAAGTCTATTAAAAGATCCAGAGGAAGGTGAAATGGAAAACAATGAAGGGGAAGAGATGGAGAGAGTGCCAAAACTGAAGTGGTATAAGGTATTGTGTTTTCCCTTCCCTTGGATCCAATGTGGAGAATGAAAACATAGGCTTTGTGTTGCATAGATGAAGTAATCCTTTTGTAGCAGGTACTATGGGCCATCAAGGACTTGGACACAAAGTGGTTACTTCTATAGAGGTGGAGGCGTGCTTTCATTTCTAACTACAACCAGCGTTATGAAGAAGTTCATAGAACCTATGATGAAGCAAGGCTTAATCTTAATAAGCAAATCTTCAAATCAATTCTGAAATCTATAAGGAATGCTGAATCAGAGAGAGAAGTTGATTGCATCACCACCAATAATTCAACCTTGATAATTAGAAGTTCAACAGAAGTTCAATTATTATCAATAAGCAATGTTACACTGCCAAATTTTCTACTCATCACAAGGGGGCAAATCATCTTGTTTATAAGCGAATTGGCTGACATTTGGCAAATGTACAATAATGGGAGAAAATAGGAAGATTCATATGGTACAAAAAAGAATACATTTTCTTAAGTTCTTGACTGCAGGTTGGTGCACCGGTGAGTCTTCTTCAACCTTGATCTCATTCTCACCTAATTCTTCAAGTTATTGAATTTGACTGATTATGATAATTTCATGAATCTAGCTTTTGTGATCGTGTGAGAGTGTCCAACTTACCATTTTATTGCTCCCAAAGTGTGCGTCTAATTCATAGAACTATATTAGCATAAAACTACAAGAAGCCAACAATATAGCAACACAGTCTTAATCACAAAATTTTGAGGCCAATTATGAATCTTCAACAATCTATTTAGGGTTAATTATATGTATTTTTCTCTGCCACAAAAACTCACTCGAATTAGGCATAAAGTGTATTATACATATAGCACAATACTTTTATTTTTCCATTCCAATATTATTATTTTATGTTCTCCATATTTGAAATTTTAAACTTTCTATACTGAACTATTTAGTTTATGAATACAAAAGTTAAGAGATTAATTCAATTTTCGTCCTTCTGTATCCTAGTTTTTAAACAGTTTATTCCTTTATTTATTTATTTATTTATTATAATTTAGGCAATTTATTCTATTTTGGATAAGTATATTATATGTCTTGTCATTTTTTGTTGTGATGCATCTTAATATGAATTGTACATTATATAAAGTAAGATTAGGAAAAGACATAATGATAGAATTTAATTAAGTAGGTATACAAGTGCAAGTTTTTATTGGTAAAACATAAACTGGTAAAGAAAATTTGAATTGTCTACTTTAAGCATTGTAACTTCCCTTCTTCCCTTTTTCCCTTTTCAGAATAATATATCAATTCACGATGCAATTCAAGTCATAAACATTGGTACTGTAGAAAAGAGTTAGAAGACAGGACAAGAGGAAGAAAGATGAAATTGCTGGTACATACTTACATCTAAAAGGTAATCTTCTAGAGTTGAGAATTCTGTCAATCAAGACACAACTATAGGAAACAATTTAATAATAGACCCGTCATCATCTCTACTAGAGAAACCCACCAAATCCCAGCACTAATACCATAGCTTGTAAACCCCAAAGAGGCCACAAATTTTGGTAATTTTGATTCATGTTCCCATTTGCCAACTTGGAATACACTCCTTAACAATGTCATGGTTCTTCTGTCACGGTGAACAAGGTTTTCAGATCCGGACCGTTCATTGAATTGTAAAAGGGAGAGGTTCAAGGTTTTTGAGGTCGAACTAAGGTTGAACTAAGATCGAACTGTGATGGCGTAATAATTAATTTAATAATTAATTAAAGCCTAAATATTGATATTAAATTTATAAAACTAGCAAAATTGACTAATACTCCCTCCGTCCCATTTTTTTTGTCCTGTTTGAAAAGTCAAATTTTTTAAGGGAACCTCATTTATTGTTTTGTCTACCTTTTAAAAATGTATAAGTTTCCAAAACTACTATTTAAAAAATTTATCAAAAAATTAAATTTGTAAATACAATTTAATAATAGACCCGTCAACATCTCTACTAGAGAAACCCACCAAATCCCAGCACTAATACCATAGCTTGTAAACCCCAAAGAGGCCACAAATTTTGGTAAGTTTGATTCATGTTCCCATTTGCCAACTTGGAATACACTCCTTAACAATGTCATGGTTCTTCTGTCACGGTGAACAAGGTTTTCAGATCCGGACCGTTCATTGAATTGTAAAAGGGAGAGGTTCAAGGTTTTTGAGGTCGAACTGAGGTTGAACTAAGGTCGAACCGTGATGGCATAATAATTAATTTAATAATTAATTAAAGCCTAAATATTGATATTAAATTTATAAAACTAGCAAAATTGACTAATACTCCCTCCGTCCTATTTTTTTTGTCTTGTTTGAAAAGTCAAATTTTTTAAGGGAACATCATTTATTGTCTTGTCTACCTTTTAAAAATGTATAAGTTTCCAAAACTACCCTTTAAAAAATTTATCAAAAAATTAAATTTGTAAATTAATAGGAATATAATAGGAACATTAATAAATTAATGACTTTTATTTTTAGAAACGGGACAATATTTTGGGATATCTCAAAATGGAATAGAGGACAAAAAAAGTGGGACGGAGGGAGTATATCTATATATGTGAGGGAAATTTAATGATTTTCAAGCATATATTTAATAATTAAATAATAAAGTTAATAAAATAAAATAATAACCATGAAAACATTAAAATTTATGATTAATTTTTGAAGTAAAGTTAAATATTTTTGAAGTATTTTAATTATAATTTTTTTTAAAAAAATTCCTTGTAAGAGATGGATGATTTAATTAATTGGAATAAAATTGTGTTAAGTTGTTTTTATAAAAAAATAAAAAATAAAAAATAAAAAATTTTGCTAAGGGGTTGGACCACACAGTTCTTGCCACCGGTTCATGCGGTCCTACCCCAGTTTTAGGGGTTCACATAATTAACTAAAAATACAATTCTTTAGGCTTAAAAATTGGTTTTCATCATAGTTCTCGATTTTCACGGTCTAACCTCTCGGTTCGGTCCGGTTTTGAAAACTATGACGGTGACGGGGTTGTGTGTGAGGTGGAAAATGGTTTACACCTCCCGAGGTAAAGTTTTACCAATAATTTCGGTGGAACCAAATATCTAAAATTGGGAAGAATATTTCCCGGAAAATAATTTCATCAAAACAAAACGATTGAGATTTCACTTTGCTCAATAAAATCCTTTTGTTAAACACTGTTGGTAGTAACTTTACTTTTAACAAGTTTAAAACGCACCGTTTAAGCCCAATTATTTTATTATTTTATTTTTAAAATTCCTTTCTTTCTCACAAAATAAAATTACAAAACGGCACCCAACTTCCCCACTAACATAGAGGCACCTATCACCGCCGTCGACCAGAAGAGCCCAACCCATCACCGCCGTCGCAGAGCCACCGGCGCCGTATTCCTCCTCCTACGCCGGCGTCTGAGTCCTCTTTTGCAGGTCTTGCTTCCTAATCTGCTTTGATGTTATGAAAAAACTTGGGTGGTAGTGCTGTTTTTGTTTGAATCGAGCTGCCCAAAATATATCATGGTTTGATTTTTTAGATATGATTTGATGTTTCTTGACTTGGGTATGGTTTGATTTTTTGAGTTTGGGTTATTGTCTTGCAACGAGAAGCAATGCTTTTAGCTTTTGGAGTCATACTATATTATTATATAAAGCTTATTTTGTCATTAATGAAAATTCTGGGCCTATGTTTAGCTTTGTGTAGTTTATGTGCTATTTTTTTTTTTTTTAATCATGAACAGTGTGGATATTGCAGATTTTGATTTGTTTTCATTACTAACAAACCTTCATTACATGCATAAACACCATTACATACCTGAGTAATGCTACAGACATATCAATTTTACAATATCTTTCAGAACAGTTGAGTTGGCAAGGTTTTACTAGTTCTCTTCTGGGTTCATAACGGACATCACTTTTTTACCTTGGTAGTTGTGAGTTTTTTCTTTTTATTTTATTTTTTTGTGTGTCTAAAGACTTATTGTTACATATCCTTGAGACAGTTTGCTTTACCATTTTAAATACAGCTCATTACATAAATGAGCAAGAACAATTACATATCCTTGCATCCTGTACGGAGTTCACTTAACTATAAGTATACAACTCAATACATTATCTCAGGTCACTCAAATAGGAAAATACAATTTTGAGTACACTTTTCAGCATTTGAACATATAACCATTACAAACAGAATTGCTGTCTTTGCTTAACTGGTCAGCATTTCTCCTAAGTTGATGATCCTTTTTTTTTTTCTGTGATCTTTTTTGCAACTCCAGTTCTTTTGGAGCATACCCAAAATTTTACATTTCCAACCTAATTTATGGCCATTAAGCTGTTTCAAAACAAATCCAAAATCAGATACAGTTGAATGTTTCAGGTCACAAAAACTTCAAGAGTTTAAACTAAGAACATGACAGTGTATAGTTTTGTACAAATGCAACTTAAGTTACACAAAATTGGGATGGAAAATCAGTTTTTGTGAAATGAAATGAGCAGTAAATAACTCAATCTGCTACACAGCTAAAAAGCCTTTGAATTAAAACACAACCAAAGAATACTGATTCTTAACTGGCGACCATACTATTGACCCAAAACCTATTTAATTATTTATGATGTAATCATCCAGCCCCCCTAGACCTTTGATAGTGATTCTTAAATTTTCACTCATGGTTTTCTTTGGTAGAGTAGTAGATGGATAGCAAAGCAGCAGAGAGAGGAGCATCAGAAAATGAAAAGGAAACTCCACAAGAACAAGAGCAAGAGCAAGTGGTGAATCCATGGGAAGTGGCGGCCAAGGACGGTGGCAAGATCGACTATGACAAGCTCATTGATAAGTTTGGCTGTCAAAGGCTTGACCCATCCCTCATTGACCGCGTTGAGCGTCTCACCTCTCGACGTGCCCACGTGTTTCTCCGTCGTGGCGTCTTCTTTGCCCACCGGTACCTTATCACCCAATTTTTTTTTCATTGGTGAAATTTTAGTAAACAACATTTAATGAATTACCTTACCACCCAGTTCTAACTTTAATGTTTGTAAATAAACATATGTATAGAGGGTACAATTGAAATTTTGATGATTGGATTACAGGGACTTCAATGAGATACTGGATGCATATGAGAGGGGAGAGAAGTTTTATCTATACACGGGAAGAGGTCCCTCTTCAGAAGCTTTGCACTTAGGGCATTTGATTCCCTTCATGTTCACTCAGTATGTTGATTTTCCTTCCTTCTGCTCTGTTTTTTTTCCAAGGAACTATAAAAATGCTACTTATAAATAATAATTTATTATTAAAAAAAAAAAAAAAAACAACAACAACAAAAGTTTGACTGCTTCTACTGCAGTTTGGTTATTAACAATTGAAGGTAAAAGGAAAGAATAATTTACTGCCAAGTTTTTACTTGTTTAGGCATGTAAAATGATGTAAATATATGGATTTTTATATCTTGTAGAGCTGATCAACCAAATCATAATTGTTGTTATGTGTATTAAGAAATTTTTATCTGTCTGTGTGCGTGACTTTGGCTGCAGATATTTGCAAGAGGCCTTTAAGGTTCCTCTTGTTATACAACTAACTGATGATGAGAAGTTCTTGTGGAAAAATCTGACGGTGGAGGAGAGCAGGAGGCTAGCCAGGGAGAACCCAAGGACATCATTGCTTGCGGTTTTGAATCAGGAGAACCTTCATCTTCTCTGATTTTGATTATGTTGGAGGGTGAGTAATTATAATTGTAAGTTTGACCTTGAAAAAAGAAAACATTAGATTAGCACGATGGACCTCATGACACAATGAACAATTTTTGTTTTTGACAAGCTTACACATCTTTCTGCTGTTTAAGTGCTCCACCAATGTTAAAAGTATGCATCGAAAACCTTAAAATTATGTAATAAAATTTGGCTGAGCTTTAGATTTTGAGAAATTAATTATATTTTTTATGGTCATTATTCTTGAAGCGATATTTTAAATTTTCAATTTATATTAGTCCTGCATTTGTTATACATGCACTTGAAACCTCAAGTATGCATTTCAAAGCTAGTGAGGGAAAAATCTTTCTCATGCTGTTACATGCATAGTTAGAACTTAGAATCCTCAGACTGGTTTTTTTTTTTTTTTTGTGCAGTGCATTCTATAGGAACATGGTGGAAATTTCAAAGCGTGTAACATGTAATCAGGTTGTAGGGATTTTTGGTTTCATTGGTGAAGATCATATTGGAAAATATAGTTTTCCACCGTACAGGTAATAGACCTTTGCTGCTTTGTTTACATAAAACATGTGAATGGTATGTGCATGTTGTTGACTATTATATTTCACCTCATTACTTTGTTGTGAGTTTCAGAAACAGTTTATAATTTAAATCTTTAGCCCCTGAAATGTCTATATGTTGTAGTTGTATAGCTGTCCATTCACCGTATAATGCCTTTGTGGTTAACTCAGGGGGGGGGGGGTGGAGGAAGAACTTGGCATAATTTTGGAACATCAGCAGTTGCTTATGCTATTTTTATTTGTTGTTATATCACATAAGCAAATATACAACATAATAAAGGATTTACCAAAAACTTTTGCAACAGTTATTGTCATTGGTTGTTAGATTTCTGTTTGACACTATGATGGCTGGTTAAGATACCATTGGAATATCCATGAAAGTGATACAACGTGCTTCATTTGTGTAAATGCAGGCAGCTCCCTCATTTCCCAGTTCATTTCCGCACCTATTTTCTAGCGAGGACAATCTCCGTTGCTTAATTCCTTGTGCAATTGACCAGGTTGACTCCTATCATAGTTTAGTATTTTTCATTTTCAGTCTAACTTTGCATTTAGTTCATTTCAAGCTTATGAAAATATTTTGTGCTTCATATGAGAGTTATTTAGAGCCATACATCTAATGTTTGTAATATGTACTTTGGTATTCAAAAATTGAAGTTGACCTTCAGTAATGCAAGATTTATGTTGGTATCCTACAAATGTTAAGGTTGACTCCAACAGCTTTCTTCATCTTTTTATTATGTGAAAACTGAGAAAAAAATATGTAAGGGAAGGAGTTGTTCTGGCTAAATGTACAGTATAACCACACTGCAAAGCATATGACAGTTTCTTTCAGATGATGGTAATTACTCTGCATCACTCTCTGAAGATGTTGCACAGTTAGGTTTGATATTCTTTTGGTCTGATAGACTGATATTGATAAGTATAAACCAACTGTAGATTTTATTCAGAAGTTAGCGTGTTGAAAAACTGTATCTGTGAAGTTGTGATTCAATATTTTAGTTGTTAAACAATCCTTTTTTATTAAAAAAAAAATTACATAAGTAATAGCAATTTTTTTGAAAAGGAAGTGGAGAATCCCTAGTACATGGGAGATGTGCAAGAGGTTGTCTAGAGATTACAATCTAAAGTTTAAATGATCAAAAAACTATAAAAAGAATATTGTTTCCCCTTTTTTGAATAGAAAATTGAGTAAGAGATATCTTGCCTATGATATTTATGAAGTACTTAAGAGTTGGAGTGTTATATTTCTTTCTATTAGTAGAATTTTTGGAGGGATAAAAATCTAAGGAACTACAAATGATGGATAGAAATATTTTATTAATGGTCGTAGAAAATTATTATTAGACCTTGATAATTTGGTTTCTGTCTTTAAATGTTAAAGTAGATTTTGTCACAAATAAGTTTGTAATATAAGAAAAATTTATTGATAAAAGGAGAGAACTAAGCATATAGTAAGTTTACAAGAGAAACCTCTAAAGAATTACAATCAGAGGTATTTAATGAAATTTACATGAGAAGCATAAGTAACAGTCCCAAATGCAGTATCATAAGATTTCAGCTTAAGATAGGCATCCCAACTCTAGTAAAAGTTCAATTATTTCTATCTTGTCATAGCATCCAAATAAGGCAATGGGTGGTATCATTCCATGTAAATTTTTGCTTTTATGCCACCCAAATAATCCTTCCTAATAAAAATACTCACAAATTACTTTGAAGTAACAAGTGCTACACTACATTTATAATTTAGTATTAATCCACCAAGATTATGTTCCTTTTGTTAAGATTATCATTCCACATAAAGTTTTGCTTTTATGCCACCCAACCCAAATAATCCTTCCTAACAAAAATACACACAAAATACTTTGAAGTAACAAGTGCTTCAGTACATTTATAAATTTAGTATTAATCCACCAAGATTATGTTCCTTTTGTTAAGATTATCAACAGCAAGAATCCTTCCCAAAGAGAATCTACTGCCTATAATTGCCAATAATGAAATGTGTGAATAAACCTGAGATCCTAAAACATGTCTTTTTATCCTTTGAGAAATCCAAACAGGAATGCACGAAGTATCTTTATCCTCGTCAATAAAAAATAAACAAAGATAACTCTTTTAGAAACGCTTGTAAATTTGCAATTTAAATAAAATAATAGAGTTTATTGGAATCTTGATGATGCACTTTTATGCGATCTATGTCTGTGATAATTTAGTAAGGTTAATACAAGAATCTTATTGTTTTCCTCAATTCAATTGTCTCATACATGTCATATGATTATGATTGTTTTGTTCTCTTTATTTTGTTGTGAGGGCTTGATATTTTTACAGTTTTAAGATAATTCTATATATTTTTACACATTATGTGTGCATCTGTTTTCTGTTCTTATGGTATGCTTTCTTTGTTGTGTTGTTCAGGACCCTTATTTTAGAATGACACGAGACGTTGCACCTCGAATCGGATATCACAAGCCTGCATTGATTGAGTCATTATTCTTCCCTGCCCTGCAGGTATTCGTATGATTTGGCATAGAACCAATTGTGTGCTAAAGATTATAGGAGGGACAATTTTGATGATTTCAATGCTAAATCAATTGTTTGTCGATGCTGATGGATGTTTTGAGATTCTATCACAAAGATACATGAATCATATATAAATTTGGTGTCTTTTTTTTTTAAAGTGTTAATTAACTCTTGCACCTGCCTAGATATATGATATTGTTGAACATACAGTGATAATTAATATATGGGCCAATCAAGCACAAAAACCATTTGTGAATTGTAGCAATTAGGGGTGTTCGCGGTGCGGTTTTAGGCCATTTTTAGCACCGCACTTTGCGGTGCGGTTTAGCCAAAATCATAACTGCACCGCACCTCATTTTTGCGGCCACATGTGCGGTGCGGTGCGGTTTATAGTTTAACCAAAACCATAACCGCACCGCACCTCATTTTTGCGGTTGCATGTGCGGTGCAGTGCGGTGCGGTGTATGCGGTGCAGTGCGGTGCGGTGTATAAAAATTCACATGCTATATAAAAATTTAATATATATATCACCATAAAATTCAAAATGCATCAATAATATCACTATCTCAAATTCTCAGGTATACAACAAACATGTAATGAAGTCAAGTACTTTGAATAAGGTAGAGTGGCAAGCAACTTAAATGTTTTAACTATCAAAATCTAATGCTCTTTAGTCCTCGCTTTAGATCAAGAATATGAAGTAAAGAGTTTATGTGAAACACCAGGTACAAAGCAAAAATGATTTACCCATACTCAAGGCAATTCTAGTCATGCCTACTAATTTCAAGTTTCAATTATCAAATCCATAATGTAAACAAGTCTAAAGCAAAGCATGAAATGAATTACAAATCCAAAACAAGTATTAATTGTAAACCCAACAAGAAATTGTTTAAATGATACGGCTAATAGGAAGTTCCAAGTGCCATATACCAATGGCAACACAACAATCAATAAAAAAATAATATAATTAACAAAGAAAAACTTTAGCAATAGAACAATGAGATACGGCTAATAGTCTGGTGCAATGGCAGTGAATTGAACAAAGAAAAACTTGAATTGAACACATGAATACCTCAATAATAGAAGCAACTGGTACAACAGTGAGTAGTTTAGGATAGTAGGACTCTAGGTTGAAGTATGGCGGCTAGGGTATTAAATTATTAATGTATTGATCTTTTGTCCTTATTATATATATATATATATAATATTAAATAAATAAATATATTAATATATATATATATATATATAGGGTGGGTGCGGTGCGGTTTGTGCGGTTTTTATATTATAAAACCGCAAACCGCACTGCATCATGCGGTGCGGTGCACTATTACTTGCAGTGCGGTGCGGTTTTGCCATTTTGCGGGCGGTTTTGGTGTGGTTTTTGCGGTTTGTGTGGTTTGTGTGGTTTTGGTGAACACCCCTAGTAGCAATGATTGTGTAATAAACTCCTAACTCTTTTGGTGGTTAATTCTATAGTAAATGGGAATATGGCCAATCAGTTTTTGTGAGACAACCGAACAGACACTTAGTTTGTTGAGGCTTCTTTATAATACGTGGGTGTAGAGCTATCAGGAGGAAAATTTCAGAGTTCTACAATGAGTTATTTCCGATAATCAACAAAGGGCTAATTGTGTTGGGACCACAAGCCAACCCCCTTAAGTATTTAAGCTAAAAAGGCGTCTTTACTTGATCACACATGCATTTGTAATTGATGGGATGATTGTAATGTAAAACTTGAAGGTGAGTGTGATTATCTTGGAACGTGTAGGGCTAAAAATTTGATGATGGGCTAATGAGCTCCAGTTCAAATGGCATCTTCTCTTCCCTTGTAAGAGTAAGGTGGGGGGTGAGTTCATGGGTTTAAAACCCATCGAGTGCACGTCTTACTTCACCAACAAAAAAATGATGACTGGATTTGTTTGTTCATTTGCTGTCCTCTTCAAGATGGCATGAAGCATTCAGTATGAACCATAACATTCGAATTTTTTGAGAATTTATGATCTCATTGTAAGGGTTTTCTTGATTGCCTTTCTAGTAATATGTGTTTGAGACTATTAGCCTATTCAATAACTTTTTATCAAATTATCACAAAGCAATCCATCTTTTTCAGGTTTATTGATTTTGTACTGAAAATTATATGTTTTCAAATATTGTAACTATGCAATATTTGAAGATCAGAAGACAATGATTTCTAGCAATAGATCTATTACTAGAATCTAGTTTCTTACATCTAAGCATGGTTTCTATTTCACCCTGATTAAGGTCTCTGCCTCTGTCTGCTTCATACTGCTCATGATTGATTTCTAAATCATCTCTCATTGTTTCTGGAAACTGGATAAATGCAGGGGAGACAGGAAAAATGTCAGCTAGTGATCCAAATTCTGCCATATATGTCACTGATTCTGAAAAAGTCATAAAGAATAAGGTTAGCATCTGAAAATCATTGTTGCCTGGTTTAAATATGACCATCAATATATGGACATACCATGATGAACATCAAATGCATATGCCAATGTCTTATCTGTAATTGGAGGTTCAAGAAAAAAAATTTGGAGAAGATAAATAATTTCTTGGAAGTGTGAGTATTTGCATATATGTGTGTTGTTGTTTTGGCAATATCCTGTTATGGTTATCATGGACTTTGTACTAATGTTGACATGTGGCGTTGAGGACTAATTGTTGATGCAAATAAGTATCTTTTCATAATGAATATTTCTACAGTTGTTAACATAGATAAGGATAATACCTGCCTAACTACATTTTATGCACCAGATAAGACACATGTCTTAAACATAGTCCTGTAATAAGGAGTGTAAGGCTTCTTTTTCTTTTCTTAGTCTATTGAATGTTAGATTGGAATTCTTAGTTGAACCTCTTATATACACCATGTATGTGCGGAATCTCTTTTTTTTTTCCTCATAAAATTTCTTGTTATCTATCCTCCACAACAACCCCCACCCCGCCCCCCCCCCAAAAAAAAAAAAAAAAAAAAGAAGGAAATTTCTTTTTTTAATATCTGCACATATTGTTTATAGATCTGCACATATGTCATTAGTTTTTTTTTTTTTTATATCAATGTTATTTACTGTAACATGACCTCCCCCACCCCCCCCAAAAAAAAAAGGAAGGAAATTTGCTTTTTTAATATCTGCACATATGTCATTAGTTTTTTTTAATATCAATGTTATTTACTGTAACATGCTTTATATCTATAGATAAACAAATATGCATTCTCTGGTGGTCAAGATTCAATAGAGAAACACCGTCAACTTGGAGCAAATCTTGAGGTACTACGTTTCTTGTTCATTCCTTTTGCTGATGTATGTGAAGGAAATTTGCTTTGAAGGTCACGCAAACCATTATGCTTGACATATAGTTTCTGAAAGATTTTTCCGTTATAGTTCATGGATTACATGCTATAAGTGTTCCGTTCTTACCTTTTTTTCCCAAATTAGCAGAATTTAGGCATTTTTATCATTTATTTTATCTAGGGAAAGCTATATGGCAATTCTGCTAATCTTTTAGTGCGCAAGCATGATATTATAGCGGTCAATGCTGAATTTAATTTCTTATGTTAGAATTCTTTGTGAGTATGTTCCTTCTAGTGCACAACCAGACGTGCAATTCCTCCATCTAGCTTTCTTGCTTGGATGAGATGTACCCTTGATATTGATACTGTAATTCTTGCCGATTTGGCAGTGAAGTCATGAATGATGTTTCTTCTCAAAAAAAAAAAAAAAAGTAACAGAGGATTTTATTTCTTTTGGTCATTATCCAGGTTGATATACCAATTAAGTACTTAAGTTTTTTCCTAGAGGATGATGCCGAGCTTGAACACACTAAAAAGGTCAGGTTGCTCTTTCTAGTTGATTACAAATTATTTTAATGAATTTTTTTTTTTTTTTTTTTTTTTTGCTGTTTTATACAAGTACCTGCATCTTTGAATCATTTCTAAACTACACAAACTACTTCTTTGCTTAGGGCCCATTTGGATTGAGGGGGGCAAGAGGAGGAGTGGAAAGGAGTAGAGTAGAGTTGGCTGAAAATAAGCTAATTTTGGGTCAAATCTACTCTACTTTACTCTACTCCCCCTCCTTCCCCTTCAATCCAAACAGACCATTAGGTTATTTTTGAAGAATAAATGTGTTGCCCTTTTACAGGAGTATGGTTCTGGACGCATGCTTACGGGTGAGGTAAAGCAGCGGCTTATTGAAGTTTTGACTAAACTGGTAGAAAGACATCGTAGGGCTCGAGCTGCTGTGACTGATGAGGTGAGCTCTCTCCATTGTGTGATAAATTGATGCTTTAATGTTATGTGCTTGATATAGACGTTTCTTCTTGTGGGTTATACTTATATGTAAATAGATTGTGAGGCTCTAAAGGTGGATGTGACTATACATCTCAATTTGTAGGTTATATTGATCATTTTCTTTCCTTTTCTTCTTTCAGATGGTGGATGCTTTTATGGCAGTGAGACCTCTTCCCAATATGTTCAACTAATTTTGAGATGTTGAACCAGTCAATACTGATCTCTCCAAGATTTTGTCACAAAAATTCTTCTTTTCCTGGGATATCATTCATTTCTCAACTTAAAGGTTCTTAAATTTCATCGGTTTCACAGCAAGTGTATCAACTTTGTTAAACAAATTTCAACGACCAATATATAGTACAAAATTAATTAAATACCCTTAAAACTTTTATTAAACTGTCTTTCAAGGCCATCTTTTTAAGTTTTAGGGGCTGACTTTTTAACATTTGGTTGTCAATTTTAGAAAAATTAGTCATGAATTTTGCACATCTAGCTATTGTGTTGATCATTTTTCAGCTTTTCTCTTCACGTTTTTTTGAGTAGTTTTTGTACGTTTTGATTTTCAACCAAGTCTTTGTTGACGCATGGGAGTTGATTAAATTCATTATTCTTTGAGTGTGATTTCTTGTCTTCTATTTAGTTGAGCAACCATTTTGAATTGATTTTTCATAATTTAATTGCAAGGATGAGAGAGAGAGCTTGTAGCCCAATATAATATTTGTACAAAGCTTTTCACTAGAAAACTTTTTTTTTTTTTTTTTGGTTAAGAGGGATTTTATTAAACTTAGAAAGCCATGAAAGGCAAAGTATTGGCTATACGCCTTACATAATACAGACCAGTGGCATCATCATTAACAAAAGCTACAATATCAGGGGTAGGGGGATAAAACAAAATAACAAAATCTTCTTGTTGCATACATCCCTTCTTTGCCAGTCCATCAGCTGCCTTGTTAGCTTCCCGATAGGTGTGATTCACCCTAGTTTGTTGGAACTTGCTGAGAAGGTATCTACAATCATTCAAGAGAGAGGAATAGTCCCTATTAGTGACTGAAGTAGACAGAACCAGGTCTACCACCACTTTTGCATCAAGTTCAACTTCCAGGCAAACAACTCCCAACTGTAATGCAAGCTGTAGCCCATCCCGTAATGCCCAAAACTCAGCAATAACACTTGTAGTGAATCCTATATTACGAGCGTAACCTCTAATCCAGGCACCTCTATGATCCCGAATTAACCCTCCACCCCCTGCTCTCCCCGGGTTACCCAATGAAGCTCCATCTGAATTTAACTTACACCATCCTTCCATTGGTCTATTCCATTTGACGTGGGAATACCTTACTTGTATGGTTCTAAATGATTTCCCCACACAGTACACGTATTCAATGGCTTGCTTCAAACAAGAGTCATGAAGTAACGGGTTTAGAGTAGTGTTATCAGACACAACCCTGTTCCTATGTTTCCAGAGTGACCAAACAGCAAAGGTGAACACAGTCTTCCACGGACATCCTTTCACCTTGATCAATGAGTTGCACACACAATTGGTTTCAATCCATTTAAGAATATCAAAACTGAAGGTGGATTTCAAATCAGGTAGCACACCAATTTTCCTCCAAAAGGTCGCAGCAAAGGGGCAATCCCTTAACACATGAATTATAGTTTCAGCATCAGAGTTGCAGAGAGGGCACACGGCTTCACATTCAATTCCTCTCGATGCAATTACGTCCCTAACTGGAACACTATTATGATGACACAGCCAGAGAAAGTGACAAATCCTTGGTAGTGTGTCGATTTTCCAGATCCAACTCCCTTTGAAACCACTACTGTGCACTTCCTCAGGTCTCGCCAAATTGTACGCTGATGCCATAGTAAACTCCCCATCCTTTGAGGCTTTCCAATTCAAAGTGTCCCCTTTCACCCCATATAGCTGAATGGGCGTGGCAAGGATTCTTCCTTTTATACACGACGGCAAATCAAAAGAAATGGCATTCCACTGCCATTCACCTCCTTGTCTCATCTCTTCAATCGTGATTTCTTGCTCTATCTGGCGGAGTGGTCCCTGAATTAGCTCTCTAACTGATTTACCCTTTACCCAATTATCATACCAGAATTTTAGCTTGGAGTTACTCCCTACATTCCATCCTATTCCCTTCATAAAAACCGGGAATCCTTGTTTGATTGCTTTCCAGTTAACAGAACAAGGAAGTTTGTCCGGGTCCCTAGCATTTCTTCGAGCTTGGGTGCAATACTTGTTCAGTAAAATCTTCGCCCATAGGGAGTCACGTTCATGATACATTCTCCAGTTTAACTTAGCTAGAAGTGCTATATTCTTTGCCTTTGCTGCCTGAATGCCAAGTCCTCCTTCCTCTTTGGTTTTGATAATTTTACTCCACCCCACCATATGCATCTTCTTTTTTTCTTGCGTGGTGCCCCATAGAAAATCCCTACTGATCTTGTCAAGCTTTTCACACAGATGGGAGGGAAGGGCAGCACCTTGCATTACATAGTTCGGGGTGGCGGACAAGACAGATTTAACTAAAACTGTCCTTCCAGCAAAAGATAGAAGCTGGGCTTTCCAACCAGCCAGCTTGTTAATGACCCTTTCAGCAACAAATTTAAACTGATTCCGATCTGAACCCTTATGCTTCAAAGGAAATCCCAGGTATTTTCCCAAGTTGTTGGTGGCTTGGATGTTTAAATTTTCACAAATCTTGGATTTTAGACCAACTTCCACATTATGAGAGAAGTAGATCCGAGACTTAGTTGAGCTGACTTTCTGCCCAGACTCATTGCAAAACATATCCAGCACCTCCTTTATGGCTTCACTCCCTTCCTCATTAGCCTTTGCAAACAATAATAAATCGTCCGCAAAAAATAGGTGTGATATCTCTAAATTTCCTCTGGAAGCCTTAATAGGGGCCCAATCCCCTTCAATGCATTCCTTATCAACGAGGCTTCCAAGGTACTCCATGCAAAAAATAAACAAGTAAGGGGACAACGGATCTCCCTGTCGGATGCCCCTTGAGGGTTGGAAGGAGTCCATCATGCTTCCATTAAATAGGATAGAGATACTTGTTGATGAGACACAGCTCATTATAAGAGATATCAGCTTGCTAGGAAAATGATAAGCTTGGAGGACTTTATGTATAAAGTTCCATTCAAGCCGATCATAGGCTTTCTCCAAATCCACTTTGATCGCCATGTACCCCTCTGTCCCCCTTTTGTTATCAATGGAGTGGATCAACTCTTGTGCAATTATAATATTGTCCAGACCTCTCCTGCCTGGAACAAATGCAGCCTGAACCGGAGAGACAAGTTTGTTGAGAAAAGGACAAATCCTGCCCACAATAATCTTAGAAACAACCTTATACACAGAGTTGCACAGGCTGATGGGTCTGTAGCTTCCAAATGTCTCTGGATGCTGACACTTAGGAATAAGCGAGATTAAAGTTCTATTCAAGTAGTTAGGCATAGACCCTGAAGCAAAAATCCTCTTAATCTCCATACACACAGAGTCTTTGACATCATGCCAGAAATATTGAAAAAAGCCTGCAATCACTAGAAAACTTGGACCCAATGTATAATGGTTCCCTTAAAATAATTTTTATAACAGAGAAAAAAATCAAAAACAAAATTATTCAACCTATGTTCTGCCGGCCTTATTTTAGTCTATAATAACATATAATAAAAAAAAAAAATTAAATTGAATAACAATATCGTAACTATATAGAAACGTATGAAATCATTTCACCTAAAATCTTCTACAATCTTGTGAATACATTATTTGATTACGTTTGCGCATATTTTTCTTTTAAATTATTTTAAGCTGATAGTGCATGTTTGTTACCATATTTTTAATCATTGTAAGTACCGTGACTTAATTATCAAATACTAGTGACAGATGGGTTAAGTGTTTAATATTGAATTTGAGGATGTAGCGGGTCAAAGATTATATTAAAATTTCCTTCGGCTCACTAAACAAAAAACAAAACAAAAAATCCATTATGTAATTAATATTAACAGATAAGTTTTGTCCTTACCCAAGGGGAAAAATAGGTATTATCACACTCTATGATGCATCTCTAAAGCAATTAAACATTTAAATTCTAACCAAAAGAATTCTAAAAGAAACAAAGAGGATTTTTCAGTCCAGTTTGAGTGTCTACCGTATTATAAATCTTTCAAAAATTCTCTTCCTTCTATCCCTGTATGTGTGTTTATCCATCCTTAAAATAATTTTTTTTAAAAAAAGAGGCTTTTTCCCCCCTGCTTGCATAGAAAGAAAAAATATTGCCAAGCCTGAAACAATATGGAGCTTTCAAAGTTGCAACTGTTTCATTAAAATTAAGACTCTAAATTAACTTAAAGTGAAATTCTTAAAGTCTTTAAAATTTATTATATTATATTGATTGAGTTTGAAAAACTAATTAGTCTAAATTAACAAAGTTTAGCATTAACTCTACAAACTAATTATTCCCACATCCAGTTTCCGATGTAGAAGCCATGGCTGCTGTGCGAGCTGTCAATTTTGCTCTAGATCGCCTTACATCGGTTATTATTGAGGGTGACTTAGTGATAATTATCTAAGCACTTTGCAACGAAGATGAATCATTCTTTTCCTATGGTCATGTTATTGCCAATGCCAAATTCTATTTAGTTTTTTTTTTCTTCTTTTCAATTTTCACATATCCATAGACAGGGAAATACCATTGCTCATAAGCTTGTTTAATATGTTAGCAATATTTAGGTGTGAATAGAGGATGTTTCACCATGCATCAACTTTGTTATCCTAGCTTATTTTAGTTAGGTTTTCTTTTATCCAATAAAATGGGGCTGATTTTATTCTTAAAAAAAATGTAGTAATAGCTAATATATGCTTATAACTTTTAGTATTGTTAATGTGATAAAATCTAACCCACTTATTTAATAATGTGCGGTAAGAATATAAAACATTGATGATCCCTTTATGGTATATGGATTGACAGATTGTACTCATTTCTTGTTTAGATTTTGCCATATAATCAAATATAATAATACTTAATAATTGTTTATAACTTTTAGCATTGTTAATATTTAATGTGATAAAATCTTATCCAGCCATTTAATAATGTATGACATCATTGATGACTCTTTACAATTGCACTCATTTTTATTTTGAATTTACCGCATAATCAAATATAATAATAGTTTTTCTTAGAAGAAAATATTATAATAGTTAAAACTTGTTTATGACTTTTTTTATTTTTTATTTTTAATATTTGAGAAACAAACACATAAGAATATTAAACATGATAATCCTTTATAGTATAAAGAATATACTTAGTTTTTGTTTAGACTTTACCGCATTATCAAAGATAATAATAGTTACTAATTGTTTAATGTTTATGACTTTTACTCTTATTAATGGAAAAGAATGTAATTCACTTATTTTATTAATAATAGTATACGGTAAAAATAGTCAAAGAAGATAATAGTATATGACGAGAATGTTAATCATTATAAGATTATACTTGTTTAATACTTTTAAATGTTGATGATGCACCAAGTTGGGAGTCATGAGCAATACTTTATGTATAAGCTAATTAAAAACCAAAAAACCATTGCGTAAGTAATACCTAATTAAGAGACAAAAATCCGTTTTGGTCATCACAAACCTACCATGCACTAACCGAGGATTATAATATATACTAGTAATAGAGATTATAAAAAATAGGATTTTATTAATATGTACTCTTAAGGCACACATTAACCGAACCTTAAAAAATAATACTAATAATTATTACTTTTACTAATTTCAGAGCATCACGACACGTCACTGTCACCCGATTTGACCTATTTGATATTTTCCATCAATGAACTTGCTATTTCCAAAATCTCCTCTGACTGGAAGTAGCAAAATCCTATTTCTAGAAGAACACACCAACCAGCTCCACCAACTCCCCAAAAAGTGCGTGCCCACCACTCCTTAATCATAAACACAACCCCACACTGTTCCTTTCTTTTGGGATAGCTTCCTCACCATTCAAATTTTCAATTAAAAATATTATAAATCTAAAGATAAAATAATAATAGTGTGCTTGGCAACGTATGCATTGATTATAATTATATGTGGCAATTTTGATAAATTTAATAGGATTTGAATTTATATTGTCCACTCCATTGATTAAGAACTCTCTTTCATCATTTGGATTAACTATTATACTCTTCTCAAAAAAGAAAAGAAAAGAAAAAGAAAAATTAATTATTATACATACTAGCCTCATCACAGGTGCTTTGCTCGTGTAATGAATGGTGGGGCTCTTTTTAATTTTAAGTTTGATGTAATTTTTTAATTTGAATTTATCTATTGTTAGTGAGGTTATACTATAATGAATTTTTAAGAAACTAAAAGTTAGGATTTGAAATGGAGTAAATTGTTCAGTTTAGTGTGTGCTAGTAAAATATATCAAACGTGCGTAATATATATATATATATAGAGAGAGAGAGAGAGAGAGAGAGAGAATTGTTATAGCATTTCTCATATATAAATAGATAGTGTGCTAATTTTTAGGAAAAAAAATTTCTTTGGTAGTTTTTTTTTTTAATTTTGTTGAATTACAATTTTAACCATATTATTTATTTGTTTTCTAAGAATAAAGATTATGTAATTAGATTAGAGGTAATTTTGACATTTGAAAATGCTGGATTAGTGAATGCATTGACAAATTGGGAAATCACTAAGGTGGGATTAATCTCCGATGATAGGCAATTCATGCTAAACTTTGAATTGATTTAATTTCAAATTGTGAGCTTGCAAAGTTTTCCCGCAAAAGGAAGAGCCTCATGTACCGGAAGAGGAGTGTCATTCCTTTTTGCTACCCACTGTATAAACAAACATTTCTCAATAAATCATAGATATTTGTTTTTAATAAAATCAATGCAGTGATTTAAATTATGATGATAAAGTTTAATCCAACCTAAATTATTTTAATGATTAATGTGAGTGTAAACAGTTAATACATAAAGAAGATAACCAATTTTCACATTTATGGATTATAACTCAATTGTTTTTATATAGTATATAATCATAAGTATTAAGTTTTGATATCACATCATTTTAAATCAAAGAAAAAAGATTATGACTTTAAAATGAATAGAAGTTTTGATATCATATCACATAATTTTTATCTTAATTATTAAGTTTTGATATTACATCATTTCACTTTAAATTTTAACGTGTTGGACTCTCGGTTCTCACAATGATGTAAATTCATGTATTAAAATTAAAAAAAATAATCTCTTTGAATTTTGTGTTGAATAACTCATTTGACACCAAAATTAAGAAGAAATTAGAGACACATGACATAAATTTGGATACTAATTGAGGATTATAATTGGATTTTCTCTGAGTTTTGACTTTATATATATCGTTCTATTTTTTCTTCTAAAAAAAAGAACAGTTTTAACGTGTTAGACCCTATGGTTCTCACAGTGATGTAAATTCATGTATTTAAATTAAAAAAATTAACTTCTCATATTTTGTGTTGAATAACTCATTTGGCACTAAAACTAAGAAGAAATTAGGGACACATAGAAAAAATTGGACACTAATTAAGAATTCTGATTAGATTTTCTTTGAACTTTGACTTTATTTATTTATATTTATATATGGAAAATTTTTAAGTTTTAGCGTGTAGGATCTCTCGATTCTTACAATGGTTTAAATTCATGTATTAAAATTTAGGAAAAAATAATTTATCGTATTTTGTATTGAATAACTCATTTAGCACCAAAATTAAAAAGAAATATATGGTACAAAATTGTATACTAATCGAGGATTTTAATTAGATTTTATCTTTGACTATATATATAATTATATATAGTATAAAAAAATCTTATTTCACTTTTTTTTTTCTTTGAACCACGCGCCTTGAGGGAGAGTAAGAGGGTTACACACTTGCATCAAAACACTTTTTGTACCTTTTATTTTTCATTGGGTAAACAAGAAAAAAAAAAAAGTGTTACCCACACACCTCCTACTTATTCACATTGGCATTTTTGGCACCAATATGTTGTTGATGCAGACGTATCAAACCCAAAATTGCAAATTACCAGTTTCAAATTCAGAAAGCCCCAAATCCAATCCCGGCATTCAAAGACAAAGAAAAAGACAACAACCACCACAACAAACACAAACTGTCCAAAAATTCTTCAATTCTCACACAAAATTAAACCTGAAAAGTCCATTCTCCACCATTACTACACACACCCATCAGTCAAGAGTCCCATATCAAACACCATAAACAGAATTAGAGGACCTTTCACTATCACATTTCACACATTAACCAAATATACCAAATTTTTTTCTCACTTTTCACACATCAAAAAACAAAACACAAAAGCAAAAACAAAAGCAAACCCATTTTCCCAATCTATCTCAGATTCACTTTCAGAAAACAAAAAACACAAAAAAAAAAAAAAAATTAATACATAAAGAAGATAACCAATTTTCACATTTATGGATTATAACTCAATTGTTTTTATATAGTATATAATCATAAGTATTAAGTTTTGATATCACATCATTTTAAATCAAAGAAAAAAGATTATGACTTTAAAATGAATAAAAGTTTTGATATCATATCACATAATTTTTATCTTAATTATTAAGTTTTGATATTACATCATTTCACTTTAAATTTTAACGTGTTGGACTCTCGGTTCTCACAATGATGTAAATTCATGTATTAAAATTAAAAAAAATAATCTCTTTGAATTTTGGGTTGAATAACTCATTTGACACCAAAATTAAGAAGAAATTAGAGACACATGACATAAATTTGGATACTAATTGAGGATTCTAATTGGATTTTCTCTGAGTTTTGACTTTATATATATCTTTCTATTTTTTCTTCTAAAAAAAAGAACAGTTTTAACATGTTAGACCCTATGGTTCTCACAGTGATGTAAATTCATGTATTTAAATTAAAAAAATTAACTTCTCATATTTTGTGTTGAATAACTCATTTGGCACTAAAACTAAGAAGAAATTAGAGACACATAGAAAAAATTGGACACTAATTAAGAATTCTGATTAGATTTTCTTTGAACTTTGACTTTATTTATTTATATTTATATATGGAAAATTTTTAAGTTTTAGCGTGTAGGATCTCTCGATTCTTACAATGGTTTAAATTTATGTATTAAAATTTAGAAAAAAATAAATTATCGTATTTTGTATTGAATAACTCATTTAGCACCAAAATTAAAAAGAAATATATGGTACAAAATTGTATACTAATCGAGGATTTTAATTAGATTTTATCTTTGACTATATATATATGGACTATATATAGTATAAAAAAATCTTATTTCACATTTTTTTTCTTTGTACCACGCGCCTTGAGGGAGAGTAAGAGGGTTACACACTTGCATCAAAACACTTTTTGTACCTTTTATTTTTCATTGGGTAAACAAGAAAAAAAAAAAGTGTTACCCACACACCTCCTGCTTATTCACATTGGCATTTTTGGCACCAATATGTTGTTGATGCAGACGTATCAAACCCAAAATTGCAAATTACCAGTTTCAAATTCAGAAAGCCCCAAATCCAATCCCGGCATTCAAAGACAAAGAAAAAGACAACCACCACAACAAACACAAACTGTCCAAAAATTCTTCAATTCTCACACAAAATTAAACCTGAAAAGTCCATTCTCCACCATTACTACACACACCCATCAGTCAAGAGTCCCATATCAAACACCATAAACAGAATTAGAGGACCTTTCACTATCACATTTCACACATTAACCAAATATACCAAATTTTTTTCTCACTTTTCACACATCAAAAAACAAAACACAAAAGCAAAAACAAAAGCAAACCCATTTTCCCAATCTATCTCAGATTCACTTTCAGAAAACAAAAAACAAAAAAAAAAAAAAAAAAAAATCAAAATAAAAAACAAAACGAAACCCACCTCCCAAAACACCAAAACAAACCAAACCCAGAAAACCAAAACACCGAAATGGTTATGATGGGAGCTGAAAAACGATGGCTTTTCACTCTCTTCATAGCCGCATTACTCTCTCTCCTCCTCCTCCTCTTACTCACTTCTCTCTCCACCTTCACGTCCCCAAAACCCTTCCCTTCCGCAATCCACCACGGCTCTCACTACCCTCCTTCCTTCGCGTACTTCATCACCGGAAACAGCAACGACGGCGACCGGATCCTCCGGTTACTCCTCGCCGTCTACCACCCGCGCAACCGGTACCTCCTCCACCTCTCCGCCGAGTCCGCGGACGAAGAGAGGCGCCGCCTGGTCTCTCAGCTCAAAGCGGTCCCGGCCATCCGGGTTTTCGGGAATGTCGACGTTGTCGGGAAGTCCGATCGGGTTACGTACATGGGTGCTTCGAAAATTGCGATAACTCTGCGCGCGGCGGCGATACTGTTGAGATTGGATGGCGGGTGGAATTGGTTTGTGACTTTGAGTGCACAGGATTACCCACTTGTCACTCAGGATGGTAATATGCCAAATTTGCCAATTCGGTAATCTCTAATGTTTGTGTTTTTTGGAGTATTGGGTTTTGGTTTTGGTTGTGTTTGTGTTTTGTTTTTTTGAGAAAGTTGAGGAATTTACTTTGGTGGGTGTGTTTCCTTCTTCTTTTTTTTTACTGTTTTTTAGTACAAGTATTGATTGGTGGAGCTTTTAGGAAACGTTATAAGATTGGTTTAAGTTTTTTTGATCCAATTTTTGTTAAGTTTCAGTTCAATTAAGGTAGCAAATTTGGGGGTAACAAAGATTATGACTTTAATAGAATAGAATGAGCATAGACTATTTAGCTCGTTAGGGGTGAATGCCTCGAGATTGCTCAGCAACTGAATCTGGCAGGTAAGGTTAGTTGACTGTAGATTATACCGGCTAGAGGCAAGTCCATAGTTCTATGAAATTTTTGAATAGGCTAGCTTTCTATGAGAATCTTTAAGGACTTGGTTTCTGCAAATAGCTTAAAGGTGAGGACATGGTTGAGCCAAGTCTTCACAAGCTTTATCAAGTAGAAAGTTTCAACCATGCTAAAACTTAAAACGGTTACAAAAGTTTATTGAATAGGAAGAGGAGTTGGGATTAAAGTTGATGTTTCTCTTGCTTTGTCTGTTTACTGTTGGGTAGTTTGCTTGTGGATACATATGAATCCTTACCACACCGAAATGGCTTCCATTATATGGTATCAAACCAATAGCCATTCATACAAGATAATGTTCTAGTTGATAATTGGGCCAAAGAAGAAACTTTAATTTAATTAGTTAATTTAATTAGTTTATTTTTATCTCTATCAAGATTTTTATTTATATTTTAATTCAAAATTTGATTGTAATCACAATTTTATTTATGACCTTATTTCCATTGCAAAATAGTGTAATTCTATGCATACTGTTTTTATTCCTAGCACTGAAACAAACTAGAAGTCTCAATTCCTATGACGCTTAGGGGATAAAATATATTCAGGAACAAGCAAATCATAATGCCTTTTGTCTGTATTTGTAGTCATTTTTTCATGCTGTGCAATGGATTCATTAAAATTCTTCTTATTCTTATCAATATAGACCCAGATTTTTTTAGGTACCTTTTGATGAATTTGGCTACTCTTATGAACCAATGAAATACCTAAAAGTGTTTAACCTACTCACACATTCACCATAGCCGATTTTCATTTTGTAAGACAATTAGAGCTGATTTTTTGAAGCCTATCCTAGTGAAAGCCCTTGTTATGTTGTTGAAATGATTAAAAAAGGGAAAAAAAAAGTGATTTTGGTTCTGAGATGAATTTGGAATCAGTCAAAGGACTTTAAGAAATTAAGATGTGATTATGGTCCTCATATAATATCTGTTCCTAAAGCACATTAAATTATCAGCCTATGTAATTTGAAACTTATGTTGAAGACTTGAAGTCTTGCCCTTTGGTGAACCAATCCCACTTAAGCACATGTATTTTTGCTAGGACACAGAGTATTGAATTGAGGCCATACAAACCATGCAATGGATGTTAAAGCACTTTGTTTTACATTTTTGCACATCACGTTCTTGAAACTCAGATTTTGTAAGATCTGGAGTATTTTTTTTGGGAACTCCAGATATTAGTTGTTAAGATCTTGATTCTTGAGTGTGTTCTTGAACTTCAGATTCACTTGTGCTTTGGTTTGTAGATGCACGAGGTTTGTAGGCTATTTTGTGTGTATTATGGATGCAAAGTGCTTCTCCTACCTTTTACTGCCTGGAGTGTTATTTTTCAGAATTTTTTTAGTGTGCAGATTTATGGCCACTTGTCCATGAGATCCCATGATTACTTTGTAGTTAAGTGTACTTGTGCAATAGTGCAGTTGGATGGGTGACCTCATAGGAAGCCATCACGTTGCACCCCTCCTTTTCTGCATTGCAGTCCACTGTTTCAGGTCATGGTGATTATTCTCGCTTTCCCACAATAAAATTTCCAAGGTGTCTTGTTTTGGAAATAATATTTGTGATGCAGACCAACTGTTTTTTTAGAGCTGAGTTTTATTGACAAAATGGATATTTAGTATATGGTCAATCTACTAGTTATTTCTTAGGGTGTTGAAACTTATAATTTTGATGTCTCGACTTTTCTGATTTGTGTTGTATGTAAAGTAGTCAAATGTTGAGGTGGTCTTTGATGCCAATTTGGGTTGCTTTTAGTTTAGACTTGGTACTCAAGGGTGTTAATTCTGAAATCAAGCATGTCCTGTAAAACATCAAATCTTATTTTCCCTAGTTGGACTGAAGATTTTATTTTGGTGCATTCCATTTGAACCGCCATTTAATGGGTTGAGAGGCTTTAGTTTGTAGCATTGAACTATTTTGTTTTGTAGAGATTCGAGCGATATGGAACTTTGAAGTTTCTGAATGTATCTTTTGATTCTTTTGTCACTTTAGGGTGTAGTTAAAGATGGAGGGCTATCCTTTGGGCAAAGGAGTTTCCTGGCTGAAGCAACAACAATAAGATAACAAGTTGATAGAATGCAGTGTTTAAGATACTGTCTTGTTGCTGTAGCTGAAATTTATCAAACGGGAAATAAAACATATTTTACAATATATATATATATATATATATATATTGGCATTTTGATATGTAGGTTGGGGTGGGGGGGGGGGGGGAGAGGTACTCTGAAGTCTGGAAAAGGATCAGTGAGTTGGTACCCGGTAAAATGTTGAAATCAAATGTAACTCCAATGATAAAAGCTGCATATTATCAATGCCGGTTCTGTCATGAAAAGTTTCCTCAAATAGAGCTATATATCACTATGTGGTCTTAAGGATTTCTCCTTTCAATAAATTTTCCAAAAAAACTGTACATCAATCTGTGGTCTAAAAGAATTTCTTGTCAATATCTTTGTGGAAAAACTGTATATTAATTTGTGGTCTTAAAAACTAGTCAATATGTTTGTCATGGCTGAAATCATAAATGAATGATTTTTGCAAGAGAGAGATGGATTTGTTGAAACTGTCCTGGGCGTTCTTAAAAGACTTTCTTTTCAATACGTTTGTTGAAACTGTCTATCAATCTGTTGTCTTAAGACTTTTTTGTCAATATCTTCGTCCAAAAACTGTGTCTTAATCTGTGCTCTTAAAGACTTTTTTATCAATATTTTTCTCTTGACTGTGAAGGTTAATGATTATCTTTGCAATAGAAAGGATTTTATTACTCATGACTCCCTTGCTTCTAATCTGAAGAGAAAGTTGCTAAAAGAGAACATATTCTGTTATATGATATCATAGGATAAGGATGGAGCTGGAAATTTATAGATAGAGAACAGAAAATAGAGGAAGTACCTGCAAAGGCACTAATGGACTAATGAGAGATCCCAGGGCCCTCATCATATTTTTCATAACCCATTGCGGATTTAAGTTCTTGTCTTAGTGAGAATGATGCAGGACAGAGGGTAAAACATAGATATAAGGGAAAAGAAAATTAGAATAGGACAAATCCTAGGCTTCGCCCCCTAGAATCTGCTGATTTTCCACCCTTTGTCCTGCATCAAAGAATGTTATGATCTTAGAGATTTTCAAATCACCCACTTGATACCCAATTCTTTGAGCATATCTTAAGTTTAGGCACAAATACATTATAACAGATAGCTGTCCTAGATCCTGATGCAAGTGATGGGTTCTCTTAGGCAAAATTTTCCCCCAAGTATTTAAGTCCTAGTGAGGCAAGAATTCACCTCTTTTTCTCTGAGTGTACGGATAGAATTATCTATTTTTTACTTGATCATTGTACTTTCCATGTATACTTTTTGTGTACCTGTTGTATTACCTGTGTACATGGATGGCAGGACAAAGGGTAAAACATAGATATAAGGGAAAAGAAAATAAGAATAGGAGTATAGGACAAATCCTAGGCTTCACCCCGCAGAATCTGCTGATTTTCCACCCTTTGTCCTGCATCAAAGAATGTTATGATCCTAGAGATTTTCAAATCACCCACTTGATACCCAATTCTTTGAGCATATCTTAAGTATAGGCACAAATACATTATAACAGATAGCTGTCCTAGATCCTGATGCAAGTGATGGGTTCTCTTAGGCAAAATTTTCCCCCAAGTATTTTAGTCCTAGTGAGGCAAGGATTCACCTCTTTTTCTCTGAGTGTATGGATAGAATTATCTATTTTTTACTTGATCATTGTACTTTCCATGTATAATTTTTTTTTACCTGTTGTATTACCTATGTACATGGATGGCATTTTTTTTCCAAAGAATTATCTATCTTTCTTTGAGATTGGAATTGATTGTTCTGTCCCAAAGTTTGCCTAGGGAGCTCATGGCTTATTGATTTTTCAAGTTTTATGGTATTATAACCCTGGCATGTGTCCTCAACTAATATATCCTTCAAGGTGTAACATACTACATTGTATGTTGGTGCTTCTTATATCTAGCTGTGTGTTTGTGCTTCTTATATCTCATCTCCATCACAAACGGTCCAAAAGAATAATAAGTGAGTTTCTCACAGACCGGGAGTATGGGGTCTTGTCCGAGAGCGGGTAGGGTGCTACTATAGTCACACCCAGGTAGGGAAGCCACACTGGTCGCCTCCCTCTACCCTTTCAAAAAAAATTGGTTTTTTTTTTTTTTTTTACTACATTTTAACAGCATTCTCTAAACTATCCTGGGCATTTTTCTCTTATTTTGTCAATATCTCTCTTAATTTTTTTTTGCTTGTCCAGTTTTTCTTCATAGTTTATTCTTATGTTCTGATGAAGGCTTCTGTTTGCTACTTTCAGACCTGTCCCACGTGTTCTCCTCTGTCAGTAGAGACCTCAATTTCATTGATCACACCAGTGACCTTGGATGGAAAGAGTAGGCAAACCCTTTTCACTAATTTTAGTAGCTAATTTGAAAGGGCTTAAACTTAGTCCAATCTTTATGTTGGTCTAATTTTTGGTGCAGATCTCAACGGTTTCATCCCATTGTAGTTGACCCAGGTTTATATTTAGCCAGGAGGAGTCAAATTTTTCATGCCACAGAGAAGCGTAAAACACCTGATGCTTTCAAAGTATTCACAGGCAAAGTCTATTCTCTATATTAGGCTATTTATGCAGCAAAAAATTTACATGTATGGATATGCATTATACTTGTGGGAATACTATATTCAATTATCTTACTTTGCAGGTTCCCCATGGGTCATCCTGAGTCGATCCTTCCTGGAATATTGCATACTTGGTTGGGATAACCTACCCCGTACCCTTCTCATGTACTTTACTAATGCAGTGCTGTCCGAAGAAGGATACTTTCACTCTGTCATTTGCAATTCACCAGAGTTTATGAACACGACTGTGAACAGTGATTTGAGATATATGATCTGGGATAATCCCCCGAAGATGGAACCCCACTTCCTCAATATCTCTGATTTCAATCAAATGATCGAAAGTGGAGCTGCGTTTGCTAGACAATTCCGCAAAGGTGACCCTGTGTTGGACATGGTTGATGAAAAGATTCTCAAGCGTGGGCATAACCAAGCTGTCCCGGGAGCATGGTGCTCTGGGCGGAAGAGGTGGTGGATGGATCCTTGCTCCCAATGGGGTGATGTCAATGTTATGAAGCCTGGGTTTCAAGCGAAGAAGTTTGAAGAGACCATCACAGGCCTTGTTGATGACTGGAATTCACAGTTGAATCAGTGCAAATGAAGATGCCCAAGTCAAAGAAAAATCTTTTGAAATGAGGTGCATTTTGTGTGCTTCTGAAATCCTGACCGGTTTGAAGACTGACATCAATTTGAGATGCATTCTTTGGAAATTGAGCCTAAATTGTTTCAAGTTCTACGGTCAGAGGCTTTACTAGAGTTTATAGCAGGGCAGAGTTGAATGGAAGAAAGTGAATTCACTTGAGGTTTTGGGCTGTATTACAGCTTGGGGGCTAGTATTATTTTAGAGCCACTAAGCCTTTCAATCAATAAGAGGATCTCCCTCTCTGTGCTGCCATTTGCATGCTGATGTATGTTCTACCACTCAACACATTGTATTGCGCACTCTTTTGAATGCTATAGTAGAAGTTCATTCTTTGAATTCCAATTTATTGTATTGATTTCATCTCTCTCTCTCTCTCACAAAGCGACCTCTAGGTTTTTAATGGCTAGAAGGGAGGAACTGTGAAAAACGAGCAGCAGAAGCAGTTGTTACAATTGATGGCTTCTCATTGATTCCTAAGCGAAGTTTAAGCTAATGTTGTCACCATAAATGTGGTTTTAGTCTCACAGTTAATTTCGGCTACCTGCATAAGGAGAATAATTGTAACAAAAAATGTATACACGACAGTTTTTACAACATGTTTTTCATAATTGTGATGTCGTGTATTATTGGTGAGCTCAAGTGAAAGCGAAGTTTCAATTACAATTTTCAACGTAGCAGTTGTGAAAAAAGATTAGAATATATTATATGTTATAAAAGAGTTTTGTTAAATCTTTTTGAACTAGCCAAAATCCTTAATTTAGTGGTAATGTCTAGTCTCAATTCTCCATTATAATAACTATGATTCATATCCCCATCTCCCACTCTTTGAAACAATTGAATTATTAAATTAAATTGTCATAACTAGAAGAGTTCACCATTCTCTCTTACCTTTTAAAGTGCTTTGATTGTCAATTAATCAAGTCAATTTTCAAAGATAAAATTGAGATTTCAATATATGTTATATTATTATTATTATGGTTTGTGTAGACGGGTGTTATTTTTGTGTACTCGTTAAGGAAGCCGTAAAAAGGTTATACTGAAAAATACTAACAAATGTTAATGAAAATATGTACTTTAAAGCTTATACATAGAGTGATTTGCTACCTTATAAAAACCCTAAAACCCGCATTATAAACTTTTAACTACAAGAGCCTATTATTATTATTTAGTATTTACCACAAAACAAGGAGAGGATTCCTATTTATTGTGAGTTCATGCCATCTCCTCGAACGTCGGTGTTTACACTTTCAGAGTTTCAACTCTTCCCGCCGAAACAAATTCTCATCAACAATCTCATCTCCTCTTCATTGGTTTCATTCAGACCTCGTTGTTTCTCAAATGGGTCTCTCTCGGTTCCTCAGTTTTCTACCAAAACCATCCAAAAGACTACACTCTAATCCCTTACTTCTTTTCCTTAACATTCCAGCAACTCAAACTGTTCTCACTAGATCACTCACTAGTGATTCTTTCAGCACACTCAAAGACCAAACTTTTCTCCAAAATTCAAAACCTCACATTGAAACTCAACGTGGGTCTTTGCCAAAATATTGTCTTAGCTTTCACAGACCGTTCCATGATGGTGCAGGCCAAGTGTTTGATGAAATGAATGACAAGGACCCAGATGTTATTTTAAGAAATAGAGTCCATGAAGACGCTGAAAAAGTTTGTAAATTACTAACAAAAGGCTCTAATTCTTCTATAGAGGCCGTTCTCGATGGTGCCAAGGTTGAAGTATCGCCGGAGCTGGTTGTGGAGGTCTTGAAGAAGCTGAGCAATGCAGGTACTCTTGCATTATCTTTCTTTCAGTGGGCTGAGAAGAAACAGGGGTTTAAATATAGTAATGAGAGTTATAATGCTTTGATTGAGGCTTTGGGTAAGATCAAACAGTTCAAGGTGGTCTGGAATTTTGTTAGTGATATGAAGCGTAAAAGGCTGTTGAGTAAAGAGACATTTGCGTTGATTTCACGGAGATATGCTAGAGCGAGGAAGGTTAAAGAAGCTGTAGATGCTTTTGAGAAGATAGAGAAGTTTGGAATGAAGTTGGAAGTGTCAGATTATAATAGATTGATTGATACTTTGAGCAAATCAAGAAATGTTGAGAAAGCACAAGAGGTGTTTGATAAAATGAAGAAGAGAAGGTTTGTACCGGATATTAAGTCATACACGATTCTGTTGGAGGGCTGGGGTCAAGAACAAAATTTATTGAGGTTGAATGAGGTTTATAGGGAAATGAGAGATGAAGGGTTTGAACCTGATGTCGTGACATATGGTATAATTATCAATGCGCATTGTAAGGCAAGGAAATATGATGAAGCACTTGAGTTGTTCCGTGAAATGGAAGCAAAGAATTGCAAGCCAAGTCCGCATATATTTTGTACTTTGATTAATGGATTGGGTTCTGAGAGGAGGTTGAGTGAAGCCCTTGAGTTTTTTGAACTATCCAAGGCTTATGGTTTTGTACCGGAGGCACCCACTTACAATGCTCTTGTGGGGGCTTACTGTTGGTCAATGCGGATGTATGATGTGCATAGGGTGGTTGATGAGATGAGAAAATGTGGTGTTGGTCCAAATTCTCGAACCTATGACATAATCTTACATCACTTGATAAAGGCTCGGAGAACCCAAGAAGCTTACTCCGTTTTTCAGAGAATGAGTAATGATCCGGGCTGTGAGCCAACTGTGAGTACATATGAGATCATTGTGAGGATGTTTTGTAATGTGGAGCGAGTTGATATGGCAATAAGGGTTTGGGATCAGATGAAGACCCAAGGAGTCCTTCCTGGAATGCACATGTTCTCTACATTAATCAACAGCTTGAGCCATGAGAACAAGTTAGATGATGCTTGCAAATACTTTCAGGAGATGTTAGATAAGGGCATTCGGCCTCCAGCCCAGATGTTTAGTAAACTAAAACAAGCTCTTCTTGATGAGGGGAGGGAGGATACCGCTCTAATTTTGGCTCAGAAGATTGATAAACTACGAAAAGCTCCACTGGTTCGTTAAGATGAATGAAGGATTCCAAGAGCTATTGATTATTTGTTTCATGATGAAATGGAGGTTGGCAGAGAACCCTGCTGCAGAACTTATCAGCCCCCTTTTCAGGATATAAATCTGCTATTTGATAACAATCTTCATCTCCATAATTCAAATCTGCCATTTACTGATCAATATTCCTCTCCATGTGTATTACTATGACCCTAAATTTTGAAGGCTGTATAATTTCTATTTGTTTCACTGGTATAGAATGTTAAATGCAACCAATATCTCTTTGTTGTGTCCTGGCTATTAAGAAAGTGAACCTTAGTCAAATTTATATCATTTGTAACTGCAGATATTGTTTTTATGTTTTGGGGGGAGGGGAATTCAATGGTACATCTGCAGTGGTAGAGTTCTCCGTCTCATTAATAGGAAGCCCTGCCCTCAAACCAGTGATTTCACTTAACTGCAACAGTTAATTCTCAGTAAACATGGGTTTAGAAGAGCCTGGAAATTTCACAAGGCACTACCGTATTGGTCAGATTTCAGGTTACACCTGAAAATTTTGGTAGTAGTGCAGCAGTGGAACCTGGGAACCAAGTCGATGGTTAAAAATTGGTAATAATGTGGTAGTCAGAACAGGAGGCTGCCCAGGTGGCAATTTGACAAAATCTAAAGGAAGCAGTCTGATGTTGACTGAATTCTACAGAACAATCTGTAGCACTTTACTCTTTAGGATTCATATCACCAGAGAAAGAAATCACTATGCTGGGTGACAGTATTGTGCTGTTGGTGAGATTGTGCAATCAATGATGATGGGAGACTAAATGAGAATGATCTACCTATAATAGATCATGCACTGGATTATTTTAGTGGGCATGTGAAACACTCTGCATGTCCTACACAGCTATGTCATTCTATATGATACTCTTGAATCTTTCGTACTCTACTAACTACTTAAAAGTTATCAAATCTGTGGATCATGTAAGTGTGTTTCCAGTTAAACCAATTCAATGACACAGAAACTGAAAGAAAAAGTAAAAGACATTCAAGATGAAGAAATGCAACTGATCTTATTTTCTAAAAAAATGTTTTTACATCTTCTCAACTGAACCCCTTCATTTACATCAGATGTACACCCTTAGAGGCACAATGTAGTAAAGTCAAACATCTCAAACACATTACACCACAATACTAGAAGTATACTACTTCATGCACCTAGACTGAGACAGTGAATTAGAGGACTTATGGTAAGCATTCCAACCATTACAAAAACAAAAGCCACAATGAAACAGAGAAGCAAAAGCTATCAACAAAATTATGACCTAATGAAAAACAGAAAAGTGGTAGTGTTCTACAGCATGTGCCTCAAAACCATCACCATTTCTAGATGAAGAATTCTCATTTTCTATTTGCTCTGGCACCTCAGGTGCATAATCTGTCATTGGCTCAGTTTGCACTGGCACTTCAGCTGAGTTTTCATCTAAGTCATAATCTTTCATTTGCTCTGCATGCATTGGCACCTCAGCTGAAGATTCAATTGATTGGTATATTGGCTTTGGATCCTCTGCCGGAGGTTCTGCCTCTTGCACTTTTGGATTTGCCACCTCTGCTGGAGGACCCGTCTCTTGCACTGTCACCATTGGTGGCTCAAAAACATCAACAACGCCATGAACAACAAGCCAATTACTGAAATACATATCGGGATAGATAACCGGAACATCATTGAGCAAAAGCATGCCAAGGGACCGAGTGACATTAATGGTGAACCCTTCGGAATAAGTCCTCAACAGCGTGCCATCTTCCAAATTCACCAGATCACCCCATGAAAGCCTGCAAGGCACGACGTGGCGATGAAAGAACGAAGACACGTACTCGCTGAAGCTACCGTAATGACCCTCTATCACTTCATTGGCCGGCGCAAACACAGTCAACATAGGAGCCTTTTCTTGTGACCCAAGAAACTGAATATCAAGAAACGAAGCCATAATAGAGCACCCATTGGTTCTCATTGCCGCGCTAGCTTCGCGGAACGAATAAGCACCCAAAGAAGCCACCGATGATTCGCTGTGAGGCATGGTTGCAAGACATTCAAGATTGTGACTTTGTCTCCAGAATCGCTTTGAAAACCGAAAATAGGGGTTAAAGAACTTGTCAATTCCGAAAATTATCAACGACCCATCATCGTATACAGGCTGCCCGCGAACTGTAACATTGTTTAAGGAGACGCAGTCATCGGAAGATGATGCAGTGACGATAAGCGAGTGTCTTGGGAGGACCGTCGAGATCTTGGCGCCTAAAGGGAGGGACTTGAGGCTTTGGAAGGAGAAAGCGAGAGGGAGGAGGTGGTATTGTATTAGAGAAAGAGGAGGCTGGCCCAAGCGATTGAAGGCGGTGTCGGCGGGGGCGAAGATGGTGAGGGATGGAGAGTGTGGAAGCAGGGTATGTGAGGCGAGTTCAAGAGTTAGTGCCATGGAAGTGTAGCCGGAATCAGAGAGAATCTCGGCCGCTTTGAGGATGGGTTCGGCCGGGACCGCGGAGGAGAGAGAGAAGGGAGAGAGAAGGAGGAGGAGGACAGAGATCAGGAGTGAGGAAGTCATTGATGAAAGATTTTTGGTTCTGGTTACAGAGTCTTTGTGTGTAAAAAGAGAGTGGAAATGTTAGTTTATTTGGTTAATTATTTTTTTTGGCGGGAAGGAAATTGTACACGTGGCAGAGTGGGGTTGGTGTTTGTGGGATGGAGGGGTAGTTAGACAGTTACTATGAAATGACGGAAATGTCCCTGATGGTTTTTTTTTTTAGTTATAAAGATAAAGGAATACGAGAATGTATAAAGCTAAGAATGTGCAAGTTATATAGATGAACTTTGTTTGGTTGTGCAATATTTCTGGTCAGCTAGCAAAATGAGTGATCAAGTTCTATCTCATGAGAAATTTTGAGGAAAGTGAACTGATATGACTGATCAATGTTTTATTTCATTAGTTTGAATACTCTGATTTTGATGATTCAGAATCTGTTTCAGAAACCAGAATTTAGTAGCTAGGCTAGGCATTACCATAAACTTGGAGCCTGTAATGATATAAATTTGACTAAGCTTCACTTTCTCAATAGCCATCATACAGCAAAGAGAAGTTATTAGAGGCCTAAAACATTTTGGTTGTGTTAACATTTTTATACCAGTGAAAAAAATTTATACAAATCAAATAATGAATCATAACAGCCTAAGTTGTGAAAGAGGTTTTGTTGAAAATCACACAATGAATGCTGCCTATTTTGGGGTCATTTCCAAAGAATTGCTTCAAAGTGAAGTTAAGGAATTATGAAACTTGTTAGTAGGAGTCTATTGCTGTCACAAAACAATATTTGCAGAGAAAAAAAATCTTATATGCGAACTTTTTCCTCTTATTGCAAAATTTAGTACAGAATCAAAAAATAAATGATTTTTTTTTAAATTAAGAAAAAAAAATATATCAACTTATATCTTAATAAATAACTAAATTGAAATATTTAAAAAAAATTATGGTGTCGTTTCTTTTATTAATTCAGGGCTCAAACCATGCCTTATGGAAACAATAGCCCTCACAAGTCACAACTCAAAAGCTCTCCAAGAGAGATGTTTTTGTCAACATTAAATTGAATTTAGCTTTAATTTTCATGTATTAACTTAGTGCTTCTAAATTTTTTTGTTTTTGAACAGTTAATTTGTGGTCCTTCCAAACATGATATCTTGGTTCCGTGCCTGACCACATATGAATCTTCCCTCACTGAGAACTGCAATCTACTATTGTTGTCTCCAAAATTCTTTGGACCATTAGCATTTTGTTTGATTGCATAGGGTGTCCCCATAGACGGTACTACTTGTTTAGAGGCTTGTTGAGATGCTTGTTTTGCTTGTTTAGGGGCTTCTATTGTTTTAGGAGCCTGAAGACCTTGTTAAGGTGCCTGTTTAGCTTGTTGAGGGGCTTCTATTTTTTTAGGAGCCTGAAGAGCTCGTTGTGGCGCTGGTTTTGCTTGTTGAGGGGCTTTTATTGTTTTAGGAGCCTGTTGAGCTTGTTGAGGCACAACATTCGGTCATGGGCTTGAGTGGCAGACTTACTACATCTTGGAGAGAGAGAGATACATTTCTATTACACATCAATACCATATAAAAAAAATATACATAACAAGCTAAAATAGAAGTGTAAACATAAGGTTTTTAAGCAGTTCATACCAAATAAATCCATCATTTTTCTTGCATATGAAGATCAATTGGCAAAAACCCTATTTACAAAGAACGATTAGATTTGTTGGTATTTGTTGTTTTCCAAAACATTTGTACTTGTAATTGTAACTGATTGTTCCATTAAGCTTACAGAAACTTTTGTGAGTGACATACTATTGCCGGTAATTTTACTGATTGCTGCTGAATTTATACTACATATATTATGGATTGACACCTAACTTTTTTCATATCCGGATAAGGTGACAATTATGAGTAATGTAAACATATTCAACAATCTGAGCCACTATTGATATCACATTTTAACTTACTACTAACGATCTATCATATCAACAAGTATCAAATTTTGTCTTTTCTTTCTTGTTGGTTGACTTTCTCTTGAATTATAGTACTCTCATGATTTATTCTCATATGAATCCATAATTTATTCTCACATGATTTAATTTGATCATATGAATTCATAATTAATTCCATTTTTATGGTGCATTATGCATAATAACTTAGCAATTCTAATAAATTTTGTATCACTTAACTTATTGTTATGAATTTATTGTATTAGCAACTCTTCCATTTGTTTTGAAATAAAACAAAGTACTCCATGTTCAACGGGAAAGATTTAAGATTTCATGAATTTAACTGAGGCATATGTAATGTCATGTGACTCATGTCATTTAAAATCTAACTAGTTGCAGATTCATGCGATGCATGAAAAATTATAATTATTTTGAAATGTGGTATAATATATAATTTATTTTTTAAATTTTATTGTAGATAATTTTTTTTTCATTAAACAATTTTTAAAAGTAATTTTTATATCTCTATTTTTACAAATATATAATTTTGTAATTTTTGGTGTTTTTGATTGATATTATTCTTTTTTGAAGTGGTCCATATTCATCTAATTATTGTTATTGTGCATTATATTTTCTAAATTTTTAAGTTTCAAATTTATTATTCAAATTTCTCATTCTCGTAAGGAGATTATTATGATAATAAAAAATTATCATATAATTACAATTCATATTACTCAAATGATTAGTACTCTGAACCCAAACCTATCTCCAACCAAGGTGTTTATATTACATATATTTTCTATTATAAGTTACATTTAGGTTCAAGAATATGAAAATGATAGTGAAAAGAGAGATGAGTTATAATTAGTTTTAAGAATGAGTAAAAGCATAATGTATTATTACATAAATTTACATGAGTATTTTTTGAAGAAAGAATTGAAAAAAAAAATAATGACGTGGACGTGTACGTGGTTTAACAAATTCATCTTTTATATATTATATAAAAATTATATCATCCACGTTTGGTTAGATTTTTATTGGAAAAGCTTTTCTATACTAATAATAAGAAATAAAAACATTCATACAAAGACAAATGTTTAGCCAACTTCATTTATATATATATATATATATATGTATATATATGTATATAGCTGCAGCTCCATACAAAATTCACCATCAATGCTATGGTGTCACACCATTGTGTGTGTGTGTTTTTATTTCTCACCTTAAAAAAAAAAAAAAAAAAAAAAAAAAAAAAAAAAAAAAAAAAAAAACTCACGCTTCCACAAATTACACTCATAAACTCAAATTACTCACAAACTTTCCCAAGAAAAAAAAATTGTTGTTGTTCATTGAATCAAGCTATCAGTTTCCCTTTCTAAAACACATCAATGATTTACATCCCGCTAAGAAACCAGTTTTACATGTTGTCAAGCACGCATACTGCACAATAATCCCATATTTGACTATACTGCTCAGTCCGACTTATTATCAAAATAAATAAGCGTGAAAAGTCATAAGAAAATAAAATATTAATAGCATTACCACACTAGAAACCGAGAGACTTCCAAAAATTCATAACCAGATAAAGAACTCTCCAATTATAATCCAAAACTATAAGAAAACTCCAATTACATTGGAAAAAATTTTAGGTGGTTCATCATAAATTCTACAATGAATTTAATGAGTATATCCCAGTCCCACAATGAATCTGAAAAGAGAGAGCACCGTTCTTCGTGGTCTGAGAATACTTAAGAATTATTTTAAAGACTGCCCTTCGGTTTATCTCCCTTCTTTAAGCACAAAACCTAGTTACCAAAAATTCCTCAATCTCTCTGTTCTCATCACTTAAGTGATAGTTAGCCCCACGAGTCTTGATAAAACTGGTCATAGACTTGCAAGCACGAGGATCTGGTTTAGCGAAGGCATCAAAAATGGCCATAACCTCTTTAGCATAACGGCCACCACGCTCGGCGGCATTCTCAATCATTTCCCTTATTTCTTCATCGGTTGCCACTGTCACAACTCTCAACACGAAAGTTTTGACAACATAATCCAAACAAAACTGAATGATTTTTTTTTTTCAAATATATCATATGAGATTTTTAAGATACGTAAATTTGTTCCCTCTAATGATTCAAATTCGGTTTAAATAAAAACAATTCCCTTATTAACATTCATACATTATAATTTGTTATTAAAAAAATTGCATATATTATTTTTTATGCCCATATATAGATGCACTTACCCCTCTCCGGTCTATTAGTAGTAAAACGACCTCCCATTCGTGCATAACTCCAACCCGTAAAACAAAGAAGACATTAATTATATGAACTTTGCTACATATGCAAGTTCTTAGATATAAATTTAAGAAATTAAAGTACAAAACCAGACGTATATGATAGAATCATCACACCCCAATTTTTAAAACAAAACCC
The DNA here is from genome assembly GCF_002906115.3 of Quercus suber. Taxonomy (NCBI): domain Eukaryota; kingdom Viridiplantae; phylum Streptophyta; class Magnoliopsida; order Fagales; family Fagaceae; genus Quercus; species Quercus suber. Next base: position 85,459 of record NW_027069836.1, read on the forward strand.
ATTACTAACCTCCACCCATTGATTTGAGAATATTAATGTTGAGATCGAGAGAGACGGCCAATTACCAGATTTGAGATATTATAGCTTTGAGTGCAGAGCAGAACCCTGTTTTATAGTTTTTACTATAGTTCTTTCCTTAGGTTAGACTTCCTTTTAAATTAGGATTCGAATTCCTAAAAATAAATAATAATAACAATAAAAAAAAAAAAAAAAGCACTATTCGTAAATTCCACTGGGTAAATATGAGAAATTTATATATAGAAACAAAAAATTTGAGAATTGTTGATAACTTTTTTTTTTTTTTTTTTTTTTTTTA